>NC_092163.1:10920219-10935219 GCF_045791955.1 Oncorhynchus clarkii lewisi
GTGATTACTGTGATTAGGAAACATGTTTACAGTACCTGGTGATTACTGTGATTAGGAGACACGTGTTTACAGTACCTGGTGATTACTGTGATTAGGAAACATGTTTACAGTACCTGGTGATTACTGGAAGTGATTATATATATTGCACAAGGATTGATGTTGTTTTTAAGTGATTTTCAAGGACATTCTAAACTACCTACATTCCCAACATATTCATATCGCCGAGGTCCTACTGTGAAATCAGGCAGTTTCTCAACCCCCCCCCCCCCCCCCCCCACAGGCCCAGGAGGAGATCCAGTCTCGTCCCACCCCCGGTATCTCTCTGACCCAGAGCCACTCCTCCCAGACCAAACAGTCCTCCTACCAGCAGGTCAGCGGTGGAGGCTCCAACACGGACTCGTCCGGACAGAGGAAGAGACTGGTCTCCACCGTGGACGACTTCACTGACTTCGTCTGAGCCTTGAGGACGCCTTCCCAGTGTCAAATGTCTATACTAGTATACTACTGCGGGTCAAATGGCACCCTACTCCCTATATAGTGTGCTACTGTTGACCAGAGTCATATGGACCCTGGTCAACAGTAGTGCACTATATAGGGAATAGGGTGCCATTTGGCACATAGTTTGCATCCCCAATACATTGGTTTCATGCTATGTAGTATGCAAGTATGGATATTGTAACGCAGTGATATATCTGATACTGTTTCCGGTCCCCCTGCTCAAGGCAGACGTTGCCTCCCTCACCACAGATCTAGGATCAGGTTATCCGAGTGGTTCTAATGTCCACTAGCAGGAGGATAATAAAATACCTGATCCTAGATCTGTGTTTAGTCAGGGACAACATTGACTTGCTTTCGCTCTTTCTCTCTTGATACACACACACACACCTACACACACACACACCGGTTGAATAACTTCCTGCTTTCTACCTATATGATTTGACGATTCTCTCCCAGACATTTGTCTTGACAAGCTGATGTGGCCTTGTGGCTTAATCCAACCATGATCCTCCCATGAATTAGTTGTGATGGTGATGAGATGACCGGTACAGATGGTGCTGCCTAACTAACCCTGCGTCCCTATTGTCTTTCTAATACTCTGTGCTTGACCAGGGCACGTGGGCTCTGTCTAAAGTAGTGCACTATGTAGGGGAAATAGGGTGACATTTGGAACGCACGGAATTACCCCCCGTGGCTTACACAGCCAACGCACACCCTTTCCTCCCTTTCATCCCTCTCCTCATTTCCTTCTCTCATCCCCTCGCTAAACCACTCAGAAGGAAGTATGGTGAATGAGAAACACGACATTTGAAAGCTGTGTGTGTGTGTGTGTGTGTGTGTGTACAGAATAAACAAAGCAAATAGCCAATGAAAGTGTCAGTGTGTTTTTTTCTATTTGTATTGTGATGTCGTTGAGGAGCCGTGTTTGTAGTTCTTTGTGGTGAACTCAGCCATATTTGTAGTTCTTTGTGTTGAACTGAGCACACTGAGCTTTCGTCCATCCAATCCATTCGTCCCCTACTGCCGCCAGAGGTGGTTAGGAAGATCAGTACTTTGTGGACAACTGGCCAAGGTCTTATGGACGGACCCGTCTTTATGAGTATTTTGATAGTGAAAATGTCCTAGGTGAACAATTAGTCTCCCACAAGACGGATACATGCTCTCATAGCTGTCAAACTCTTTATTCGACTTTGTCAAGTGCAAAAAGCAGGAGAAATGCTACAAGCGCATGATACAATACAACGATACACAACAGACCACGACACTTTTGTTTCAACATGCAAATGTAGGACAAAGTACGTGTTACACCAAGACAAAATACTAAACATGCAGAAGGGACTAGCTTTGGCACAATGTAGTTACACACAGTAAAAACCGGGCCGATATATATATATATATATATAATCTCAGGAGAAATGGGAGAACCTGCTCTTCATTGTTTTCTTTGGATTTAAGAACTTCTTTTAGCGCTTGAATTGTGAACTGAGAGTTGCTATGGGAACTGTCAGGTGTTTTGTCTAGGGGATGGAGGACACTAAAAGAAGGTGTGAAACCGGAACGCCAGTGCTTAACGACCGTAAAAAACCAACAACTCTGCAGCACATCAACAAAACTGAGAATGATATAACTCAAGAAGTAACTACATACACGCATATACAAACTGACTGATGAGAAAACAGGGTTTTGATATAACTTTGTAACTGAACGTTACATTGTTGTGGGAAGTTTATGGACAGGACCACCAATCTTGTGGAGACTGCCACCAACAGGTTTGGAGTCAAATGTCCATCAAAATATCTTTGTGGGCTTGGAAAAGGGAACATGGCTTGGAATGGTTGGTTCTAGAGTGTTCTAGCGTGTGGGCTGTGTTCTATTAACGGGAGATGAATATAATATATACTTTGGTCTGGATGGAACATCAGAGAATCACTACAACGATTCTAAAAGCACTACTATGACACTTCTCACTTGAAATTCATCTGACCTTTCAACAACAACAAACAGAAGACAACAAACAAATAAGGCCAACTTCCTGGTTTTGGGGGGGGGGGGGGGGGGGGGGAAGGGGCGGGGTCCCTGAGATCTGCCCACAGGAAACAGGAAGTTTGTGGGGAGGAAATGTTTTTTTTTCTTCCAGGAAGTAGAGTGACCATCAATAACAACAATGATAAAAATAAAAAAAAACACAAAATGACAAAAAAAAACACAAAATGACAAAAGAAAACACACAATGAAAACGCTTAAATTTCCTGACATAGTTACTGTTATAATACTCATTAGAAGATCATTCTGTATAGCTGTTTTGTATATTAAAATAACAAAAAAAAATGGAGAAAGTAACACAGGAGTTAAATATGAATAAGAGCTTCAGAAGGAGATAAAGTGCCAAGTACAAAAGGAATTTTCTTTAAAAATGTAAAAAGATACAACTCTTGACGCGTACATAATGCGCAAACTTTGGCAACGCTAATTGTTAAAATATGTGTGAAGCATTCTCTATTGGTTTTCTCTATTGGTTTTCGTACCAAGCTTATTATTTTCAATACGCTCACACACACTCAAAACACACACTCAAAACACACACTCAAAACACACATTACAACAAAAGTGCTTTAAATTAGAACCATATTGAAAGCAACATACATGTTTACTGATAATATTCCAAAATGATAACCAAGATTATATTGTAGCAATGTACCCCTAACCCTAACCCTAACCAAGATTATATTGTAGCAATGTACCCCTAACCCTAACCCTAACCCTCGCTTCCTCCTGATAGTTAAGTATTGTAGTTTAGGACGGAGACTCCAGACTGAAAGCATAGATGTAGTTAAGTATTGTAGTTTAGGACGGAGACTCCAGACTGAAAGCATAGATGTAGTTAAGTATTGTAGTTTAGGACGGAGACTCCAGACTGAAAGCATAGATGTAGTTAAGTATTGTAGTTTAGGACGGAGACTCCAGACTGAAAGCATAGATGTAGTTAAGTATTGTAGTTTAGGACTGAGACTCCAGACTGAAAGCATAGATGTAGTTAAGTATTGTAGTTTAGGACGGAGACTCCAGACTGAAAGCATAGATGTAGTTAAGTATTGTAGTTTAGGACGGAGACTCCAGACTGAAAGCATAGATGTAGTTAAGTATTGTAGTTTAGGACTGAGACTCCAGACTGAAAGCATAGATGTAGTTAAGTATTGTAGTTTAGGACTGAGACTCCAGACTGAAAGCATAGATGTAGTTAAGTATTGTAGTTTAGGACTGAGACTCCAGACTGAAAGCATAGATGTAGTTAAGTATTGTAGTTTAGGACGGAGACTCCAGACTGAAAGCATAGATGTAGTTAAGTATTGTAGTTTAGGACAGAGACTCCAGACTGAAAGCATAGATGTAGTTAAGTATTGTAGTTTAGGACTGAGACTCCAGACTGAAAGCATAGATGTAGTTAAGTATTGTAGTTTAGGACAGAGACTCCAGACTGAAAGCATAGATGTAGTTAAGTATTGTAGTTTAGGACGGAGACTCCAGACTAAAAGCATAGATGTAGTTAAGTATTGTAGTTTAGGACGGAGACTCCAGACTGAAAGCATAGATGTAGTTAAGTATTGTAGTTTAGGACTGAGACTCCAGACTGAAAGCATAGATGTAGTTAAGTATTGTAGTTTAGGACTGAGACTCCAGACTGAAAGCATAGATGTAGTTAAGTATTGTAGTTTAGGACGGAGACTCCAGACTGAAAGCATAGATGTCTTCTTTCTCGCTTTTCCTTTTATTATTCAACTGATCAACACTTCAACACGTTAATCTCTCCTGCTGTCGCTCATCTTCACCAACTACAGTATCTTCCCTTCTCTTCTCCTTCATTGTTCTCCCTTCCTTCCTTCCTTCCTTCCTTCCTTCCTTCCTTCCTTCCTTCCTTCCTTCCTTCCTTCCTTCCTCCCTCCCTCCCTCCCTCCCTTCCTCCCACCCTACCTTCCTACCTCCCTCCCTCCCTACCTTCCTCCTTACCTGGGAGTCCTGAAACAGCCAGTCTGGTAGCACCCTGATAGCCTCTTTGATTTTAGCATCTGTGTTCATGCAAAGGTTGCGTGGTTGTACCTAAAATGCGTGAGTGTGTGTACCAACTAGCTTGAATGTGTGTGTGTGTGTGTGTGTGACATCTCCAAAGCTTCTGAACAGAGCATTTAGACAGGTCCCACATACCCATGGTGATCAAGAACAATAGCTTCCTTATGTTTTCATGATCAAATAGAAACAACAAATGCAACAGCATAGATAACACACTGAAGCATCAACAACAAGCTGTGTACATCATCATCATCAACAAGCTGTGTACATCATCATCAACAAGCTGTGTACATTATCATCATCAACAAGCTGTGTACATCATCATCATCAACAAGCTGTGTACATCATCATCAACAGGTCGTGCACACACTCTTCATTGACTAAACATACAGTCAGCACTCCTAATGTCAGCACAACATGTGCTTCTGTCGACGCCACCACACGACCTCCGGGGTCACATGGGGTCAGGGTTAGGGGGCGGGGGTAAAGAACTGGCGACCTGCACCTTGTTTCCATGCCAACTCCATGGTGAGCGATCGCTGTTTTGGGGCCTATTTCTCTCTTTCCCTCCTCTCTCGCGTTCTCTCCTTCTGGATTTAGAGTGGAACACCAGTGACATCACCTGCTGTGACCGAAGCCCACTCATCCTCTACCCAGGATCTTTCCTTTCCTTCCACTCCTCCCTACGGCCCGTTCTGTCCATCCATCCCTAACATCCTTTCTTCTTGAGGGTCCTTCAGGAGGGGTCCTCAGGGTTTGGGGTGTCCGGACACATGCCTGTCTGGGTTGGGGTGCACCTTGTTCTTGAGCGGCGGGGGCTTGCGTTTGCGCGTGGGAATGGTGGTGGTGTGGGCCGGGTGGTTGAAGAGGCTGGAGGGGGGCAGGGTCTCTCTCTCCGTAGGGGGGTCCCACTCTCGAGGGGCGGGAGTGGAGGAGGAGGAGGGGGCAGGGGTGGAGGGTAGGGCGGGAGTAGAGAGGGGTACAGGGGCAGGAGCAGGGGTCAAGGCAGGGGAAATGATATGGGGAGAAACTGGGGTACATTTTGGGTCAGGTATAGGGGCAGATACAGGGGTAGATTTCGGAGTAGGTTTAGGGGCAGGGGTAGATATTGGGGTAGGATCAGGGGCCGATTTCATGGCAGGGGTAGATATAGGGGGAGGAACCGGGACAGGGGTAGATTTCATGGCAGGGGTAGAAGTAGGGGGAGGAACCGGGACAGGGGTAGATTTTGGGGCAGGGGTAGATGTAGGGGGAGGAACTGGGACAGGGGTCGATTTCAGGGCAGGGGTAGATGTAGGGGGAGGAACTGGGACAGGGGTCGATTTCGGGGCAGGGGTAGATGTAGGGGGAGGAACTGGGACAGGGGTCGATTTCAGGGCAGGGGTAGATGTAGGGGGAGGAACCGGGACAGGGGCAGATTTCGGGGTGTGTTTAGGGTTAGCCCCAGAGTTCCCTGTATCTTTAGGCTGAGCCACGCCCACCACCCCCACCACAGTGTTGACTTTCTGCTGACCTCCTTTTCTTTCTCTCTGTCCAGCAGAGTCTTTCTCCTCCCCCTTTCCCTTCCCTCCTCGGCCCTCTCTACTCTCCCCCCTCTCCTCCCCCTTTCCCTTCCCTCCTCGGCCCTCTCTACTCTCCCCCCTCTCCTTCTCTCCTCTCCTCCCCTTCCCTCCTCGGCCCTCTCTACTCTTCCCCCTCTCCTTCTCTCCTCTCCTCCCCCTCCCCCCCCTCGTCCCTCCTCCTTTCCTGTGGGCACACTCCAGGACACACTCGGTATGGTACAGCTCCTCGGTCGCCACGGTGACCCGGTCCAGCTGCAGCAGCAAGGCGTCCAGTGTGGGGAGAAGCCTCTTCAGAGTCGCCTCAGTCTCCGCCCTTTCTCGCCAGGCTGTTCCACCCGCCAACGCACCTGGTCCCAATCCGCCGGGACCCAGGCTTAGCCCCATCCCGGGGGCCTCTGTCAGGCTACAGGGGCTGGAAGAGGTGGGTCTCCAGGAGGCCTCAGAGGTCCCGTCCAGGCTGCCAGGGCTGGGGGGCGACTCGGAGCCGTCCAGAGGGGGCAGGCACAGGGACTGACAGTCACTGGTGGAGGAGGAGCGAGAGGGGGGGGGCTCCATGCCCTCAAAACGCACCTTGTGACGAAACTGAGGGGTGGAGGGACGAAGGAGGGGGGGGGGGGCAGGGGTAGACAGAGGGGCGGAGAGAAAGGGTCAATATAAAGTACAGGCTTAAACAATACATTACTCTGGAATAAAAGTCCAATGTACCCCACTTGTAGCAAGATCTTTTTAGGGTTAGTGTTAGTGCAGTAGGAGAATTTAACTCAGGACATCCAGTCAATGCATTTTATGGGTAAGCAAAATCTAAGTAAGACAACATCTTTTAGCAGTAATACCAAATGACTGCAACAGGAAGCCCGCAGGAAGTAGGAATCTCTCAAAAACATGAAACAGGAAGTTGAAACCAGAAGTGCTCCTACCTCCTTGGTACGGCTGAGGCCCATCCACATCTTCAGTCGTCGTAGAAACAGCTCCACCATCTCATAGTCCTGTAGGTCCACCACCGGACGGTACAACTCCGCCCGCGCCCGACGATAGTTCCTTAACAACGCAGAGGTCACCAGCCATAGCAACGCCAGCCGCAGCACGGCGAAGCTCGTGTGGAACACCAGGCTGGAGGCGGAGCTAGAGGGGCCGGTTGTTGTTGACGATGGTCGCAAGGACAACAGGCCACGCCCACCGGCGCCAAGCAACGACAGGCAGGCGGAGCTCACGCTGCCATATCCGTCCATCACGGAGTGGAAGAGCTGGAGAGGGAGAGAAGAAAGTGAGATATGGAATGATGATTATGTTATGTCTTCACCCACGTTTTTGTTAACCAACCTGTAGACTAAGAGGTGATGAAACAGTGTTGTACTGCATCCTAATACTGTTCATCACTACAGAACACTGAGGCTGCATTCCAATACTGTTCATCACTGTAGAACACTGAGGCTGCATCCCAATACTGTTCATCACTACAGAACACTGAGGCTGCATTCCAATACTGTTCATCACTATAGAACACTGAGGCTGCATTCCAATACTGTTCATCACTACAGAACACTGAGGCTGCATTCCAATACTGTTCATCACTGTAGAACACTGAGGCTGCATTCCAATACTGTTCATCACTACAGAACACTGAGGCTGCATCCCAATACTGTTCATCCCTACAGAACACTGAGGCTGCATTCCAATACTGTTCATCACTACAGAACACTGAGGCTGCATTCCAATACTGTTCATCACTACAGAACACTGAGGCTGCATTCCAATACTGTTCATCCCTACAGAACACTGAGGCTGCATTCCAATACTGTTCATCACTACAGAACACTGAGGCTGCATCCCAATACTGTTCATCACTACAGAACACTGAGGCTACATTCCAATACTGTTCATCACTATAGAACACTGAGGCTGCATCCCAATACTGTTCATCACTACAGAACACTGAGGCTGCATTCCAATACTGTTCATCACTACAGAACACTGAGGCTGCATTCCAATACTGTTCATCCCTACAGAACACTGAGGCTACATTCCAATACTGTTCATCACTATAGAACACTGAGGCTGCATTCCAATACTGTTCATCACTACAGAACACTGAGGCTGCATTCCAATACTGTTCATCACTACAGAACACCGAGGCTGCATTCCAATACTGTTCATCACTACAGAACACTGAGGCTGCATCCCAATACTGTTCATCACTACAGAACACTGAGGCTGCATTCCAATACTGTTCATCACTACAGAACACTGAGGCTGCATTCCAATACTGTTCATCCCTACAGAACACTGAGGCTACATTCCAATACTGTTCATCACTACAGAACACTGAGGCTGCATTCCAATACTGTTCATCACTACAGAACACTGAGGCTGCATTCCAATACTGTTCATCACTACAGAACACCGAGGCTGCATTCCAATACTGTTCATCACTATAGAACACTGAGGCTGCATTCCAAAACTGTTCATCACTATAGAACACTGAGGCTGCATTCCAATACTGTTCATCACTACGGAACACTGAGGCTGCATCCCAATACTGTTCATCACTACAGAACACTGAGGCTGCATTCCAATACTGTTCATCACTACAGAACACTGAGGCTGCATTCCAATACTGTTCATCACTACAGAACACTGAGGCTGCATTCCAATACTGTTCATCACTGTAGAACACTAAGGCTGCATTCCAATACGGTTCATCACTACGGAACACTGAGGCTGCATTCCAATACTGTTCATCACTATAGAACACTGAGGCTGCATCCCAATACTGTTCATCACTACAGAACACTGAGGCTGCATTCCAATACTGTTCATCACTACAGAACACTGAGGCTGCATTCCAATACTGTTCATCACTATAGAACACTGAGGCTGCATCCCAATACTGTTCATCACTACAGAACACTGAGGCTGCATTCCAATACTGTTCATCACTACAGAACACTGAGGCTGCATTCCAATACTGTTCATCACTATAAAACACTGAGGCTGCATCCCAATACTGTTCATCACTATAGAACACTGAGGCTGCATTCCAATACTGTTCATCACTATAGAACACTGAGGCTGCATTCCAATACTGTTCATCACTATAGAACACTGAGGCTGCATTCCAATACTGTTCATCACTATAGAACACTGAGGCTGCATTCCAATACTGTTCATCACTATAGAACACTGAGGCTGCATTCCAATACTGTTCATCACTACAGAACACTGAGGCTGCATCCCAATACTGTTCATCACTATAGAACACTGAGGCTGCATTCCAATATGGTTCATCACTACAGAACACTGAGGCTGCATTCCAATACTGTTCATCACTACAGAACACTGAGGCTGCATTCCAATACTGTTTATCCCTACAGAACACTGAGGCTGCATTCCAATACTGTTCATCACTACAGAACACTGAGGCTGCATCCCAATACTGTTCATCACTACAGAACATTGAGGCTGCATTCCAATACTGTTCATCACTACAGAACACTGAGGCTGCATTCCAATACTGTTCATCACTACAGAACACTGAGGCTGCATCCCAATACTGTTCATCACTATAGAACACCGAGGCTGCATTCCAATACTGTTCATCACTACAGAACACCGAGGCTGCATTCCAATACTGTTCATCACTACAGAACACTGAGGCTGCATTCCAATACTGTTCATCACTACAGAACACTGAGCTGCATTCCAATACTGTTCATCACTACAGAACACTGAGGCTGCATTCCAATACTGTTCATCACTACAAAACACCGAGGCTGCATCCCAATACTGTTCATCACTACAGAACACTGAGGCTGCATTCCAATACTGTTCATCACTACAGAACACTGAGGCTGCATTCCAATACTGTTCATCCCTACAGAACACTGAGGCTGCATTCCAATACTGTTCATCACTATAGAACACTGAGGCTGCATTCCAATACTGTTCATCACTACAGAACACTGAGGCTGCATTCCAATACTGTTCATCACTGTAGAACACTGAGGCTGCATTCCAATACTTTTCATCACTGTAGAACACTAAGGCTGCATCCCAATAATGTTCATCACTATAGAACACTGAGGCTGCATTCTATCACCTAGTTACTGTACTACTGACCAGGACCCATAGTGCACTATATCGGGAATAGGGTGTCATTTGGGACACAGTCTTAGTATAGACCCTCATGACTCAGTGAGTGAAGCAGACAGAGTAAATATGCAGCTGGACACACCCACATCTAGTTGTCATCTGCCTGAATGATGTGTCAGTATGCAGCTTGGCAAGACAAAGCCCAGGGTGTGATTGATCCAACTGAGCTCTCTGAATGTCAATAAGAAAGGAGAGAGAATGGATACAAGAGCCAAATAGCTCCCATTATCTCTCTCCCTTCCTCTCTTTCTCTCTCCCTCCCTTCTCTCTCTCCCTCTCTCCCTTCTCTCTCTCTCTCCCTCCCTTCTCTCTCTCTCTCCCTTCCTCTCTCTCTCCCTCCCTTCTCTCTCTCTCCCTTCCTATCTCTCTCTCTCTCTCCCTCCCTTCTCTCTCTCTCCCTTCCTATCTCTCTCTCTCTCTCCCTTCCTCTCTCTCTCTCCCTTCCTATCTCTCTCTCTCTCCCTTCCTCTCTCTCTCTCTCTCTCCCTTCCTCTCTCTCTCTCTCCCTCCCTTCTCTCTCTCTCTCCCTTCCTCTCTCTCTCTCCCTTCCTATCTCTCTCTCTCTCTCCCTTCCTCTCTCTCTCTCTCTCTCCCTTCCTCTCTCTCTCTCTCCCTTCCTCTCTCTCTCTCTCTCCCTTCCTCTCTCTCTCTCTCCCTCCCTTCTCTCTCTCTCCCTTCCTCTCTCTCTCTCCCCCTCCCTTCCTCTCTCCCCCTCCCTTCATCTCTCTCCCTCCCTTCTCTCCCTTCCTCTCTCTCTCTCTCTCCCTTCCTCTCTCTCTCTCTCCCTCCCTTCTCTCTCTCTCCCTCCCTCTCTCTCTCTCCCTTCCTCTCTCTCTCTCTCCCTCCCTTCTCTCTCTCTCCCTCCCTTCTCTCTCTCTCTCTCCCTTCCTCTCTCTCTCTCTCCCTTCCTCTCTCTCTCCCCCTCCCTTCTCTCTCTCTCCCTTCCTCTCTCTCTCTCTCTCTCCCTTCCTCTCTCTCTCTCTCCCTCCCTTCTCTCTCTCTCCCTTCCTATCTCTCTCTCTCTCTCCCTTCCTCTCTCTCTCCCCCTCCCTTCCTCTCTCCCCCTCCCTTCCTCTCTCTCCCTCCCTTCTCTCCCTTCCTCTCTCTCTCTCTCTCCCTTCCTCTCTCTCTCTCTCCCTCCCTTCTCTCTCTCTCCCTCCCTTCTCTCTCTCTCTCTCCCTTCCTCTCTCTCTCTCTCCCTTCCTCTCTCTCTCCCCCTCCCTTCTCTCTCTCTCCCTTCCTCTCTCTCTCTCTCTCTCCCTTCCTCTCTCTCTCTCTCTCTCCCTTCCTCTCTCTCTCTCTCCCTCCCTTCTCTCTCTCTCCCTTCCTATCTCTCTCTCTCTCTCCCTTCCTCTCTCTCTCTCTCCCTCCCTTCTCTCTCTCTCTCTCCATTCCTCTCTCTCTCTCTCCCTTCCTCTCTCTCTCCCCCTCCCTCTCTCTCTCTCTCCCTTCCTCTCTCTCTCTCCCCCTCACACATTGAAACAACCAAACAGCATATTGTCAGTCTTCACTTGTTGACTAGAAGAGATGCTGCTGTTCTCTACCACAGAAGGGCTTCTGGTAATGAAGAGGAATAAAACAGGTCACCACTTGAGTGTGTGAGTTACCAGGTGTCCTGTGTGTGAGTAGGCCAGCAGCAGGACCAGCAGGACCAGACCTGTTCCTATCAGTTCCCAGACAGAGCGTCTCAGAGCCCTGCCAAACACTGCCCACTCCCTCAGGAAACGCAACTGGTGGGACGCCTGGTGAGAGGGAGGAGGAGGGAGGGAGGGAGGGAGGGAGGGAGGGAGGGAGGGAGGGAGGGGGAGGGAGGAGGAGGGAGGGGAGATGGACGGAGGGAGGGAATGGAGAGAAGGAGTGGGAGAAGAGGGAGGGAGAGAGAAAGAGAGATTCGAAATCTGCATTGGATCCAACCATTCTCTCTATCTGACCTTCACCAGTACAGCTAACCCCCTCCCTCACCCCCCCTCTCAATCTGACCTTCAGCAGTACAGCTGACCCCCTCCCTCACCCCCCCTCTCAATCTGACCTTCACCAGTACAGCTGACACCCTCCCTCACTCCCTCCCTCCCCCTCTCTCTCAATCTGACCTTCACCAGTACAGCTACCCCACCCCCTCTCTCAATCTGACCTTCAGCAGTACAGCTAACCCCCCCCTCACTCCCTCCCTCCTCCTCTCTCTATGTGACCTTCACCAGTACAGCTAACCCCCTCCCTCCCTCCTCCTCTCTCTATGTGACCTTCAGCAGTACAGCTAACCCCCCCCCTCTCAATCTGACCTTCAGCAGTACCGCGACCCCCCCCCCCCACCCCCTCCCTCTCTCTCCGTACCTTCAACACCAGTATGAACAGGAGCATGGCAGACAGCAGGGTGTAAGCTTGGCTCTGCCGTGCCAGCGGGTAGAAGTCCGTGTACCCGTCTCGTTGCCGTAGGTACGACGCCCACAGGCGCCCGGCAGCGGCACATCGGCTGATGTGGAGGACACACACACACGCTGCCAGCGCCAGGCTGCACGCGCCCAGCAACCGCCACGGGCACAGGAGGTATACCCAGCCCTCTCTCATCAGGCCCAGGACCGCACATACACAGAAATACACCACGAGGGAGAAGAGAAGGATCTGAGAGAGGGAGGGATGGGGAGAGGAGAGAGGGAGGGGGAAGGGGGAGAGGAGAGGAGAGAGGGAGGGGGAAGGGGGAGAGGGAGGGGGAAGGGGGAGAGGAGAGGGGAGAGGGAGGGGGAAGGGGGAGAGGAGAGAGGGAGGGAAGGGGGAGAGGAGAGAGGGAGGGGGAAGGGGGAGAGGGAGGGGGAAGGGGGAGAGGAGAGAGGGAGGGGGAGAGGAGAGAGGGAGGGAAGGTGGAGAGGAGAGAGGGGGAAGGGGGAGAGGAGAGAGGGAGGGATGGGGAGAGGAGAGTGAGAGACTTTATCTGTCTGCAGACAGTATTTCCTTTGTTGCCATGGTAATATAATAACCTAGATCCTGGAGTATTCAGTGTGTTGGTATGGTGATATTATAATCTAGTGGTGTATTCAGTGTGTTGGTATGGTGATATTATAATCTAGTGGTGTATTCAGTGTGTTGGTATGGTGATATTATAATCTAGTGGTGTATTCAGTGTGTTGGTATGGTGATATTATAATCTAGTGGTGTATTCAGTGTGTTGGTATGGTGATATTATAATCTAGTGGTGTATTCAGTGTGTTGGTATGGTGATATTATAATATAGTGGTGTATTCAGTGTGTTGGTATGGTGATATTATAATCTAGTGGTGTATTCAGTGTGTTGGTATGGTGATATTATAATCTAGTGGTGTATTCAGTGTGTTGGTATGGTGATATTATAATCTAGTGGTGTATTCAGTGTGTTGGTATGGTGATATTATAATATAGTGGAGTATTCAGTGTGTTGGTATGGTGATATTATAATCTAGTGGTGTATTCAGTGTGTTGGTATGGTGATATTATAATCTAGTGGTGTATTCAGTGTGTTGGTATGGTGATATTATAATCTAGTGGTGATATTATAATCTAGTGGTGTATTCAGTGTGTTGGTATGGTGATATTATAATATAGTGGTGTATTCAGTGTGTTGGTATGGTGATATTATAATCTAGTGGTGTAGTCAGTGTGTTGGTATGGTGATATTATAATCTAGTGTTGTATTCAGTGTGTTGGTATGGTGATATTATAATCTAGTGGTGTATTCAGTGTGTTGGTATGGTGATATTATAATCTAGTGGTGTATTCAGTGTGTTGGTATGGTGATATTATAATCTAGTGGTGTATTCAGTGTGTTGGTATGGTGATATTATAATCTAGTGGTGTATTCAGTGTGTTGGTATGGTGATATTATAATCTAGTGTTGTATTCAGTGTGTTGGTATGGTGATATTATAATCTAGTGGTGTATTCAGTGTGTTGGTATGGTGATATTATAATCTAGTGTTGTATTCAGTGTGTTGGTATGGTGATATTATAATCTAGTGGTGTATTCAGTGTGTTGGTATGGTGATATTATAATCTAGTGGTGTATTCAGTGTGTTGGTATGGTGATATTATAATCTAGTGGTGTATTCAGTGTGTTGGTATGGTGATATTATAATCTAGTGGTGTATTCAGTGTGTTGGTATGGTGATATTATAATCTAGTGGTGTATTCAGTGTGTTGGTATGGTGATATTATAATCTAGTGGTGTATTCAGTGTGTTGGTATGGTGATATTATAATCTAGTGTTGTATTCAGTGTGTTGGTATGGTGATATTATAATCTAGTGGTGTATTCAGTGTGTTGGTATGGTGATATTATAATCTAGTGGTGTATTCAGTGTGTTGGTATGGTGATATTATAATCTAGTGGTGTATTCAGTGTGTTGGTATGGTGATATTATAATCTAGTGGTGTATTCAGTGTGTTGGTATGGTGATATTATAATCTAGTGGTGTATTCAGTGTGTTGGTATGGTGATATTATAATCTAGTGGTGTATTCAGTGTGTTGGTATGGTGATATTATAATATAGTGGAGTATTCAGTGTGTTGGTATGGTGATATTATAATCTAGTGGTGTATTCAGTGTGTTGGTATGGTGATATTATAATCTAGTGGTGTATTCAGTGTGTTGGTATGGTGATATTATAATCTAGTGGTGTATTTAGCATTCCGACTCTTCCTCTCTAGCCAAGCTATGATTTGTTAGTTCCAAGATACTGCTCCCGCCCCTCTACTATATC
>NC_092163.1:10945219-10958528 GCF_045791955.1 Oncorhynchus clarkii lewisi
GTGTGTGTGTGTGTGTGTCTGTGTGTGTGTGTGTGTGTGTGTGTGTGTGTGTGTGTGGTCTGTCTACCTGAGGATGTGAAGTACTTATTGCGGTGTGTGAGGTCATCATTGTCGGGGTGAAGGGTCATGTCCACCCCCAGGTGTCTTGAACCTTGACCTCTCTTCAACTTGGGTAGCCCCGCCCCCAAGCCCGCCCCTCCCACCTCAGACATGTCACTCAATAACTCTGGCCAATCACGCTCCTCGTCGTCATCCTCTTCCTGAACCACACCCCAACTCTGGACACTAGAGGGGAGAGGGGGGAGAGAGTGGGAGGAGAGGGGGGAGAGAGGGAGGAGAGGGGGAGAGGGGGGGAGAGAGGGAGGAGAGGGGGGAGAGTGGGAGCAGAGGGGGGAGAGAGGGAGGAGAGGGGGGAGAGATGGGGGAGAGAGGGAGGAGAGGGGGAGAGAGGGAGGAGAGGGGGAGAGAGCGGGAGGAGAGGGGGGAGAGAGGGAGGAGTGAAGGTGAGACCGGGAGGAGGGAGAGGAGAGAGGGAGGAGAGGGGGAGGAGAGAGGGGGGAAAGCAGGGAGATAGAGGAGGGAGAGGAGATAGAGGAGGAAAGGAGGGAGAAGAGATAGAGGAGGGACGAGGGGTCGAGTCAGGTCAGTGTTTATTTAAAGTGCATTTTAAACAGTCGGTCACAACTTCCACATTAGTACAATGGAAGAAGAGAGAGAGGGTTAATGGTTAACCAACACACACACACACACACACACACACACACACACACACACACACACACACACAGTAATTACAGATGCACACACACACTTTACGGTGTGTTGGAACTCTACTGGGATTTACTGAGACACAGAGAGATTATATCAGGACAACAACTCTCCTCTCTTTCTCATTCTCCTCACACACTCATTTTATACTGACTAATTATCTCTCTCTTTGTCTCTCTCTCAAAGCATAAATCAATCTCTCCATGGGCCTAATGAGAACTGTCAATCACTCAGCCGTCCTCGTAGCAACGGCAGAGCTCACCTCTTGGTGGAGGGCGTGGGGGGGAGGTCCACGTTGGTCTCTTCTGAATAGGTCTGGAGAGAGAGAGAGCAGGGGGGGGGTGGCAGAGAGGAAGATAAAGTATAACTTTCAAATCAGATCAAGTAAGGAGACAGACGATAAGATGAATATCAGAATTTACACCCTGTAGAAATACTACTTCTGCTGTTGTCTCACCTCTCTATAGCCCCCAATGAACTGTAGCTCCTCCCTTCTATCTAACAGTCGTCATCAATCATCTCCCTCTACTGTTTCTGGTAACATCACCTAGACAACCAGACCTAGACAACCAGACCTAGACAACCAGACCTAGACAACCAGACCTAGACAACCAGACCGAGACAACCAGACCTAGACAACCAGACAACCAGACTAGGACAACCAGACCTAGACAACCAGACCTAGACAACCAGACCTAGACAACCAGACCTAGACAACCAGACAACCAGACTAGGACAACCAGACCTAGACAACCAGACAACCAGACTAGGACAACCAGACCTAGACAACCAGACCTAGACAACCAGACCTAGACAACCACACCTAGACAACCAGACCGAGACAACCAGACCTAGACAACCAGACCTAGACAACCAGACCTAGACAACCAGACAACCAGACTAGGACAACCAGACCTAGACAACCAGACCTAGACAACCAGACCTAGACAACCAGACCTAGACCACCAGACAACCAGACTAGGACAACCAGACCTAGACAACCAGACCTAGACAACCAGACCTAGACAACCAGACCTAGACAACCAGACCTAGACAATCAGACCTAGACAACCAGACCGAGACAACCAGACCTAGACAACCAGACAACCAGACTAGGACAACCAGACCTAGACAATCAGACCTAGACAACCAGACCTAGACAACCAGACCTAGACAACCAGACAACCAGATCTAGACAACCAGACCTAGACAACCAGACCTAGACAACCAGACCTAGACAACCAGACAACCAGATCTAGACAACCAGACCTAGACAACCAGACCTAGACAACCAGACCTAGACAACCAGACAACCAGATCTAGACAACCAGACCTAGACAACCAGACCTAGACAATCAGACCTAGACAACCAGACCTAGACAACCAGACAACCAGACTAGGACAACCAGACCTAGACAATCAGACCTAGACAACCAGACAACCAGATTTAGACAACCAGACCTAGACAACCAGACCTAGACAATCAGACCTAGACAACCAGACCTAGACAACCAGACTAGGACAACCAGACCTAGACAACCAGACCTAGACAACCAAACCTAGACAACCAGACCTAGACAACCAGACCTAGACAAACACCTAGACTACCAGACAACCAGACAACCAGATCTAGACAACCAGACCTAGACAACCAGACCTAGACAATCAGACCTAGACAACCAGACCTAGACAACCAGACAACCAGACTAGGACAACCAGACCTAGACAACCAAACCTAGACAACCAGACCTAGACAACCAGACCTAGACAACCACCTAGTCTACCAGACAACCAAACCTGGACTAGACACACATCTGTCTGTCTACATTTCAGACAGCTCCCATCTCAACTGACCCGGTCTCCCGCTATATCAGGCCGGTGCACTACTTTATATTAAGAGTTATCTCTCTCTCACACACACACACACACACACACACACACACACACACACACACACACACACACACACACACACACACACACACACACACACACACACACACACACACACACACACACACACACACACACACACACACACACACACACGTATACACATACACACGCATACACATACACGCCACGTACACACCTCTCTCTCACACACACGCCACATACACACCTCTCTCTCACACACACACGCCACGTACACACCTCTCTCACACACACACACACTCTACGTACACACCTCTCTCACACACACACACACTCTACGTACACACCTCTCTCACACACACACACACTCTACGTACACACCTCTCTCTCTCACACACACACACGCCACGTACACACCTCTCTCTCACACACACACACACGCCACGTACACACCTCTCTCACACACACACGCCACGTACACACCTCTCTCTCACACACACACACACACACGCCACGTACACACCTCTCCAGGGACACCGTTGAAGATGAGGAAGGAGCTTCCTGCCATGGAGTTGTCCAGGAAGTCATCTATCTCCACTGACTCCTGGTCCACCTGGGAGGACAGCACCTGTTCTACTGACACACACTTATACACACACACACACACACACACACACACACACACACACACACACGGAGCCTTTATGAAGGATTCAGGGATTTAAATGCATAATGGTGGAGATGTGACGAGTGGAGGTGTGTGTTCTAAAGGTGTGTGTTCTAAAGGTGTGTGTTCTAAAGATGTGTGTTCTAAAGGTGTGTGTTCTAAAGGTGTGTGTTCTAAAGATGTGTGTTCTAAAGGTGTGTGTTCTAAAGGTGTGTGTTCTAAAGATGTGTGTTCTAAAGGTGTGTGTTCTAAAGATGTGTGTTCTAAAGGTGTGTGTTCTAAAGGTGTGTGTTGTGTTCTAAAGGTGTGTGTTCTAAAGGTGTGTGTTCTAAAGATGTGTGTTGTGTTCTAAAGGTGTGTGTTCTAAAGATGTGTGTTGTGTTCTAAAGGTGTGTGTTCTAAAGGTGTGTGTTCTAAAGATGTGTTCTAAAGGTGTGTGTTCTAAAGGTGTGTGTTCTAAAGGTGTGTGTTCTAAAGGTGTGTGTTCTAAAGGTATGTGATCTAAAGATGTGTGTTGTGTTCTAAAGATGTGCGTTCTAAAGGTGTGTGTTCTAAAGGTGTGTGTTCTAAAGGTGTGTGTTCTAAAGGTATGTGTTCTAAAGATTTGTGTTGTGTTCTAAAGATGTGTGTTGTGTTCTAAAGGTGTGTGTTCTAAAGGTGTGTGTTCTAAAGGTGTGTGTTCTAAAGGTGTGTGTTCTAAAGGTGAATGTTCTAAAGATGTGTGTTCTAAAGGTGTGTGTTCTAAAGATGTGTGTTCTCAAGGTGTGTGTTCTAAGGGTGTGTGTTCTAAAGGTGTGTGTTCTAAATATGTGTGTTCTAAAGGTGTGTGTTCTAAAGTTGTGTCTGTCTGTTCTAAATATGTGTGTTCTAAAGGTGTGTGTGTATTCTAAAGGTGTGTGTTCTAAAGGTGTGTATTCTAAAGGTGTGTGTTGTGTTCTAAAGGTGTGTGTTCTAAAGGTGTGTATTCTAAAGGTGTGTGTTCTAAAGATGTGTGTTCTAAAGGTGTGTATTCTAAAGGTGTGTGTTCTAAAGGTGTGTGTTCTAAAGATGTGTGTTCTAAAGGTATGTGTTCTAAAGATGTGTGTTCTAAAGATATGTGTTCTAAAGGTGTGTGTTCTAAAGGTGTGTGTTCTAATGGTGTGTGTTCTAAATATGTGTGTTCTAAAGGTGAATGCTCTAAAGATGTGTGTTCTAAAGGTGTGTGTTCTAAAGATGTGTGTTCTCAAGGTGTGTGTTCTAAGGGTGTGTGTTCTAAAGGTGTGTGTTCTAAATATGTGTGTTCTAAAGGTGTGTGTTCTAAAGGTGTGTGTGTATTCTAAAGGTGTGTGTTCTAAAGGTGTGTGTTCTAAAGGTGAATGCTCTAAAGATGTGTGTTCTAAAGGTGTGTGTTCTAAAGATGTGTGTTCTCAAGGTGTGTGTTCTAAGGGTGTGTGTTCTAAAGGTGTGTGTTCTAAATATGTGTGTTCTAAAGGTGTGTGTTCTAAAGGTGTGTGTGTATTCTAAAGGTGTGTGTTCTAAAGGTGTGTATTTTAAAGGTGTGTGTTGTGTTCTAAAGGTGTGTGTTCTAAAGGTGTGTATTCTAAAGGTGTGTGTTCTAAAGATGTGTGTTCTAAAGGTGTGTATTCTAAAGGTGTGTGTTCTAAAGGTGTGTGTTCTAAAGATGTGTGTTCTAAAGATGTGTGTTCTAAAGGTGTGTGTTCTAAAGATATGTGTTCTAAAGGTGTGTGTTCTAAAGGTGTGTGTTTTAATGGTGTGTGTTCTAAATATGTGTGTTCTAAAGGTGTGTGTTCTAAAGGTGTGTGTGTTCTAAAGATGTGTGTGTGTGTTCTAAAGGTGTGTGTGTGTGTGTGTGTGTGTGTGTGTTGTGTCACCTTGCTACGACTCATCCTGAAGAGAGTGAAGACCAGCAGGTAGAGGGGGTAAATCACCAGACAGCTGACCACTCCCACAGCCACAGTCTCCACATCCACCACCACCAGACTGGACACTGCTACAGAGCTACAGTAGGACAACACAGTCAGTACTGGAACACACACACACACACACACACACACACACACACACACACACACACACAGGCATGGACACACACAGACATGGACACACACACGCACACGCACACGCACACGCATGGACACACACAGACACGGACACACACACACACGCGCACGCACGCACACACACACACAGACACACACACACAGACACACACACACACACACACACACACACACACACACAGGCATGGACACACGCACACACACACACACTTCCCCTACCTGTAGCTCCTATTGGCCACGGTGCTGTACCACATGGTGTTAGCCAGCAGACAGAGCTGTAGCAGCAGGGCGCAGCATGTCGCCCTCTGGAGGCGGGTAAAGGGACTGCGGATGGGCCGTTCCCATAGCGACAGCCACAAGTGACTCTCACACAGAGCACGCTGAAGCTCCCAGTTCAGGAGGCGGGGCAACCGACGAAGCTCTGCCTCTTCTGAAGGTCAGGACACGCCCACAGGAAGCAGAAAAAAAAGGAAGGAGGAATTAAAAGAGGAAGTAGTGAGTTTTGTATTAATGAACGGACCACTGATTTGTGATCAGTGCTCCTGTTCAAAGTCCAACTGTTATCCTTAACGGCTATGTGACAAAACTGTCCCTAGACCAGTTGTCGAGGCAGCAGTGTTGAGATGTGGATTGACTCCTGCACCATGTTGGAGACCATTTGGCTAAGGGTTTGACTACTAAACTATGAGGGTAGGGGCTAGGGGGAGGGGCTTAGAGCTCGGGGTTAGGGTCCTTACCTGAGACCTCCACCTCTATCTCCACGCCACCATCTGTCCTCTCGTTGTCCACTGACAGCCACTCCTCTACCAGGAAATAGTAACTGCTTCCTGTCTGTAGGTCCTTCACCAGGACGTACTGGAGCTTCCATGCTGGAGACAGACCTGGGAGGAGAGGAAGGGCACATTTACTAGGTTGCTTACGGTTTGACAATGAGATCTAGTGTAAGTATATGATAATAATAATGATATTTATCAGGGCCTAAATGACCACCTGCCAAGGCGGGGCTCCACAGCATCTCACTCACCTGTGTGAATTAAAAACAGTCTGATCACATGTACATTAAAATAAATGATGCATTAGCTGTTTTAATGTATTTATACCGTTTATATTAATCACACACAGTCACAAAACTACGACTCCCATATGGCCTGTTCCACCTCGCGCTGCAACACTGCCTGGCTGGGGGGCTGTGCTGGGGGGCTGTGCTGGGGGGCTGTGCTGGGGGGCTGTGCTGGGGGGCTGTGCTGGGGGCTGTGCTGGGGGGCTGTGCTGGGGGGCTGTGCTGGGGGCTGTGCTGGGGGCTGTGCTGGGGGCTGTGCTAGGGGCTGTGCTGGGGGCTGTGCTGAGGGCTGTGCTGGGGGCTGTGCTGGGGGCTGTGCTGGGGGCAGTGCTGGGGGCTGTGCTGGGGGCTGTGCTGGGGGCTGGCTGGGGGCTGTGCTGGGGGCTGTGCTGGGGGCTGGCTGGAGGCTGTGCTGGGGGCTGGCTGAAGTGAAACTTTGTCCTTGTGTTTCCTGGCCATTTCCATGGTTTTGTTCAGAGGCTAGGTTGTTTTTCTATGTTTGAGTTTCAACTGCTAGGAAAGACAACGCTTCTAGAAGCCAGACTCAATCTAACAGGCACAAACATCACTCTAGTCGCGTTACCACGGTAACCACAACGCTTCTAGAAGCCAGACTCAATCTCACAGGCACAAACGTGATTCTAGTCACATTACCACGGTAACCATAACGCTTCTACTAGCCAGACTCAATCTCGCAGGCACAAACTTTACTCTAGTCGCATTACCACGGTAACCAACACGCTTCTAGAAGCCAGACTCAATCTCACAGGCACAAACGTGATTCTAGTCACATTACCACGGTAACCATAACGCTTCTACTAGCCAGACTCAATCTCGCAGGCACAAACGTCCCTCTAGTCGCATTACCACGGTAACCAACACGCTTCTAGAAGCCAGACTCAATCTCACAGGCACAAACTTTACTCTAGTCGCATTACCTCGGTAACCTGAACATTTTTGTCATCCCTAATTATGCTCAGATCACTCACCTAATGATGCTCAGATCACTCACCTAATGATGCTCAGATCACTCACCAGTGACGTCCGATGTGTTTGTGCCAAAAGCCTCTCTCTCTCTTTACTAACCATAACGCTTCTACTAGCCAGACTCAATCTCGCAGGCACAAACGTCCCTCTAGTCGCATTACCACGGTAACCAACACGCTTCTAGAAGCCAGACTCAATCTCACAGGCACAAACTTTACTCTAGTCGCGTTACCACGGTAACCACAACGCTTCTAGAAGCCAGACTCAATCTCACAGGCACAAACTTTACTCTAGTCGCATTACCTCGGTAACCTGAACATTTTTGTCTAATGGTGCTCAGATCACTCCCCTAATGATGCTCAGATCACTCACCTAATGATGCTCAGATCACTCCCCTAATGATGCTCAGATCACTCCCCTAATGATGCTCAGATCACTCCCCTAATGATGCTCAGATCACTCCCCTAATGATGCTCAGATCACTCCCCTAATGATGCTCAGATCACTCCCTAATGATGCTCAGATCACTCACCTAATGATGCTCAGATCACTCCCCTAATGATGCTCAGATCACTCACCTAATGATGCTCAGATCACTCCCCTAATGATGCTCAGATCACTCCCCTAATGATGCTAGAGATCATTCCCCTAATGATGCTCAGATCACTCCCCTAATGATGCTCAGATCACTCACCTAATGATGCTCAGATCACTCCCCTAATGATGCTCAGATCACTCCCCTAATGATGCTCAGATCACTCCCCTAATGATGCTCAGATCACTCACCTAATGATGCTCAGATCACTCACCTAATGATGCTCAGATCACTCACCTAATGATGCTCAGATCACTCCCCTAATGATGCTCAGATCACTCACCTAATGATGCTCAGATCACTCCCCTAATGATGCTCAGATCACTCACCTAATGATGCTCAGATCACTCACCTAATGATGCTCAGATCACTCCCCTAATGATGCTCAGATCACTCACCTAATGATGCTCAGATCACTCACCTAATGATGCTCAGATCACTCCCCTAATGATGCTCAGATCACTCCCCTAATGATGCTCAGATCATTCCCCTAATGATGCTCAGATCACTCCCCTAATGATGCTCAGATCACTCCCCTAATTATGCTCAGATCACTCACCTAATGATGCTCAGATCACTCCCCTAATGATGCTCAGATCACTCCCCTAATGATGCTCAGATCACTCCCCTAATGATGCTCAGATCACTCACCTAATGATGCTCAGATCACTCACCTAATGATGCTCAGATCACTCACCTAATGATGCTCAGATCACTCCCCTAATGATGCTCAGATCACTCACCTAATGATGCTCAGATCACTCCCCTAATGATGCTCAGATCACTCACCTAATGATGCTCAGATCACTCACCTAATGATGCTCAGATCACTCCCCTAATGATGCTCAGATCACTCACCTAATGATGCTCAGATCACTCACCTAATGATGCTCAGATCACTCCCCTAATGATGCTCAGATCACTCCCCTAATGATGCTCAGATCATTCCCCTAATGATGCTCAGATCACTCCCCTAATGATGCTCAGATCACTCCCCTAATTATGCTCAGATCACTCACCTAATGATGCTCAGATCACTCCCCTAATGATGCTCAGATCACTCACCAGTGACGTCCGATGTGTTTGTGCCAAAAGCCTCGCTCTCTCTTTACTATGTAAAACAATATTTAGAAGTTGATCAAGTATTTTTCCAGCCTGCAGCAGACAGATTAGAGTCTTCTGTTTTCTGCAGCAGACAGATTAGAGTCTTCTGTTTTCTGCAGCAGACAGATTAGAGTCTTCTGTTTTCTGCAGCAGACAGATTAGAGTCTTCTGTTTTCTGCAGCAGACAGATTAGAGTCTTCTGTTTTCTGCAGCAGACAGATTAGAGTCTTCTGTTTTCTGCAGCAGACAGATTAGAGTCTTCTGTTTTCTGCAGCAGACAGATTCTTCTGTTTTCTGCAGCAGACAGATTAGAGTCTTCTGTTTTCTGCAGCAGACAGATTAGAGTCTTCTGTTTTCTGCAGCAGACAGATTCTTCTGTTTTCTGCAGCAGACAGATTAGAGTCTTCTGTTTTCTGCAGCAGACAGATTAGAGTCTTCTGTTTTCTGCAGCAGACAGATTAGAGTCTTCTGTTTTCTGCAGCAGACATTTGCTTTCCAACCTGTGTTTCCCTGCGATTTGTTTTTGAAATGTTGTGAAAGGCCTGTTTTGTCTGCATGCTGTCGTTCACTGACAGACGTACAGCACATCCCTGACTGTTGGCCTTGTTATTGGGCTACACACAATCCACAGCCAGGCAGTCTTTCAAAACTATTGATCCTCTGTGGCTAAATGATAGACCTTCTCATGGTGTAGTAGGACAAACTGGATCATTTCATTTCTTTCTGAACAGACAGCCTTGATTCTGTAACTAAATAAATGATGAAATGCAACGCTGGACAGACGGGAGTTGCAGGTTCATGTCTATCAGAACAGAGAGAGGGAGAGAGAACGCAGAAAGTGAATCTCATTGTAGTTCTGTGAGAGATACAGGCTTGCTACTCACACAGCCATGGCCACGTGTTGGTCTCAACCAGGGTGCGATGTTGCGCCAACTTCGAATACAACCCAAATTAACTCTTAGAATATCAGATCCAGGCTATAAGTCTACTTTTTCACACTACGTTTTAATTTTTAATTATAATTTTTTGAACTTTGATCTCTTCAATTCAAATGTTTACATTTGAAGAAGTACCGATGTTTCATGTCTGGGGAGGTACTGGACCCGGCCAAATAGGTTCTGGAACAAAACAGTCCAGAACTAAGCACTGACCACATTACTTCTTACTAATTAGTACATTATACTTTCTTTAGGAACATTACAAAGCATGTTCATCTGTTATTTAGTGTTTTGTTGGTTTAATTTCCGTTGATTGAGGGGGGGGGGGTAAAAATCCTCTGAGTGGCTGGTAGATTTTTCTTTCTATCTGCCACAGTGGCTGGTGGACCAAACATTTTTTTTACACGATAAAAATAATAAGAATAAGAATAATATGAATATGAATATTAATACTAATATGAATAATAATACTAATATGAATAATAATACTAATATGAATAATGATAATAATATGAATAATACTATGAATAATGATAATAATATGAATAGTACTATGAATAATACTACTAATATGAATAATGATAATAATATGAATAATACTATGAATAATGATAATAATATGAATAGTACTATGAATAATACTACGAATATGAATAATACTACTAATATGAATAATAATACTAATATGAATAATAATACTAATATGAATAGTAATACTAATATGAATAATAATACTAATATGAATAATAATACTAATACGAATAGTACTATGAATAATAATACTAATATGAATAATAATACTAATATGAATAATACTACTAATATGAATAATAATAATAATATGAATAATAATACTAATATGAATAATAATACTAATATGAATAATGATAATAATATGAATAGTACTATGAATAATAATAGTAATATGAATAATACTACTAATATGAATAATACTACTAATATGAATAATACTACTAATATGAATAATAATACTAATATGAATAATAATAATAATATGAATAATAATACTAATATGAATAATAATACTAATATGAATAATGATAATAATATGAATAGTACTATGAATAATACTACTAATATGAATAATAATACTAATATGAATAATAATATTAATATGAATAATAATATTAATATGAATAATAATATTAATATGAATAATAATACTAATATGAATAATACTACTAATATGAATAATGATAATCATATGAATAATACTATGAATAATGATAATAATATGAATAGTACTATGAATAATGATAATAATATGAATAGTACTATGAATAATAATACTAATATGAATAATGATAATAATATGAATAATACTATGAATAATGATAATAATATGAATAGTACTATGAATAATACTACTAATATGAATAATAATACTAATA
Organism: Oncorhynchus clarkii lewisi; assembly: GCF_045791955.1. NCBI lineage: Eukaryota > Metazoa > Chordata > Actinopteri > Salmoniformes > Salmonidae > Oncorhynchus > Oncorhynchus clarkii. The sequence goes on from NC_092163.1 coordinate 10,956,686, forward strand.
TGAATAATAATATGACATTGTACTTGTAACATGCTTTTCAAAAATCCAAAGTACCTCCATGTGTGTTAGTGTGTGTGTTAGTGTGTATGTGTGTGTGTGTGTGTGTGTTAGTGTGTGTGTGTCCTCCTACCCTTGTTGTCGTGCCAGACGCGGATCTTCCAGACGCTGCCCAGGCTAGTTTCCGTGGCGATGTGGAAGATGTCCAGTCCGTTACGTGCGAAGGCCCCGGGGCTGTCCAGGTGTCGATGCCCGCTACGCCCCTCACAGCCGTACACACTGATGCCTACATGTGCCGACGTGCCTAGCAGACAGGGGGAGGAGTTAGATATACACCGCATGTAATAATGATGTGATACGTTTCTGCACTTTGTGAATAAAAGTCTAATTGATTAAAAGTCTAATTTATTTTGAATCCGTAACCTTTGCCTTCTCACCTGCCCCGCGGCCGAAGCCGGTCTTGACCTGCACCTCGTACTTGAATGTTCCGTCGTGTCCACAGAGCGGCACCGTCCCCGCCCTCCTCAGGTCCAGCTGGTCCAGTTTATGCAAGATGGCCGCCGCCACGGCGTAACACAGCAACCCCACCACACACGTCAACAACACCACGAGGCTGGGAACCCCACGCTCCTAAAGGACGAGAGGAGAGAAGAGTGGGAGAAGATGTGTGTGTGTGTGTGTGTGTGTGTGAAAGTCAGCTGATTTCACAGTAGGGCATCGTAACATTACAGTGTGTTTCCTCAGGCGGTTGGCTTGGATCAGATGCGTCAACATAAATCACATGTTATTGGTCACATGGTTAGCAGATGTTAACGCGAGTGTAGCGAAATGCTTCTAGTTCCGACAGTGCAGTGATATCTAACAAGTAATCTAACACTTCCACAACAACTACCTGATACACACACATCTGAAGGGATGGAATGAGAATACGTACATGTAGCGGCAAAGGCAAGATGCAATAGATGGTATAAAATGAGTAATGGGGCGGCAGCGTAGCCTAGTGGTTAGAGCGTTGGACTAGTAGGAAGGTTGCAAGTTCAAATCCCCGAGCTGACAAGGTACAAATCTGTCATTCTGCCCCTGAACAAGGCAGTTAACCCACTAGGCTGTCATTGAAAATAAGAATTTGTTCTTAACTGACTTGCCTAGTTAAATAAAGGTAAAATAAAAAATATGTAAACATTATTTAAAGTGACTAGTGATCCATTTATTAAAGTGGCCAATGATTTGAGTCTGTATGTCTGTCTCTGTGTTAGTGGTGGCTGTTTAGCAGTCTGATGACCTTGAGATAGAGGCTGTTTTTCAGTCTCTCGGTCCCTGCTTTGATGCACCTGTACTGACCTCGCCTTCTGGATGATAGCGGGGTGAACAGGCAGTGGCTCGGGTGGTTGTTGTCCTTGATGATCTTTTTGTCCTTCCTGTGAGAACGGGTGCTGTAGGTGTCCTGGAGGGCACCCCCGGTGATGCGTTGTGCAAGCCAAATTTCTTCAGCCTCCTGAGGTTCAAGAGGCGCTGTTGCGCCTTCTTCACTACACTGTCTGTGTGGGTGGACCATTTCAGTTTGTCCGTGATGTGTACGCCGAGGAACTTAAAACATTCCACCTTCTCCACTGCGGTCCCATCGATGTGGATATGGGCGTGCTCCCTCTGCTGTTTCCTGAAGTCCACGATCATGTCCTTTGTTTTGTTGACGTTGAGTGAGAGGTTGTTTTCCTGACACCACACTCCGAGGGCCCTCACCTCCTCCCTGTAGGCCGTCTCGTCGTTGTTGGTAATCAAGCCTACCACTGTTGTGTCGTCTACAAACTTGATGATTGAGTTGGAGGTGTGCATGGCCACGCAGATG
>NC_092163.1:10958628-11031128 GCF_045791955.1 Oncorhynchus clarkii lewisi
GTGTCACTTCTATGATGATTTTAACCCACTTAATCCCCAAATTCCTCTGTCACCCCTGTGTCACTTCTATGAAGATTTTAACCCACTTAATCCCCAAATTCCTCTGTCACCCCTGTGTCACTTCTATGATGATTTTAACCCACTTAACCCCCAAATTCCTCTGTTCCTCAATCCTCCCTTCCTCTCTCCAAAATGTCTCAAATTTCACCATCATTATAAAGCCCTAGTTATTTTGTTGCTTTGACAAAGAATGTGTTTAATGTGATTAGTGATTCATTTACATCTGTGCCTCATTTTAAGATCAACCCTGTCACGTGAAATGAACTCTCTGTTGAATATGGTGAAACTTTTTTTTTTATTCTAAAGAAACAACATCTAATAGTCAAATCATATATTGAAAGCAGGTGAGCTGGTTCTACCCTTTTTGACACATTTCTGATGTTTTGTGTTGGAAAACTGAGCGGGTCGCGCATTAACCTGTTACCCATAGATACTGTAGACAGGCTAGAATCTTTTTTACAATAAAAAGCTTGCATTTTTGTGAAGCTTGCATTCAATTGCCACTCCCTGCTGCACACAACAAGCTTCCATACCCCCTGTCACAACGGGATTTATGGCTGATTTATCGTCAACCCCGTTACGGTCAACCCTGTTACGGTCAACCCCGTTACTGTCAACCCCGTTACGGTCAACCCTGTTACGGTCAACCCCGTTACTGTCAACCCTGTTACGGTCAACCCTGTTACTGTCAACCCCGTTACGGTCAACCCTGTTACGGTCAACCCCGTTACGGTCAACCCTGTTACGGTCAACCCCGTTACTTTATTTGACACTTAATAGGCACTTACTATATAGTAAAAAAATATATATGAGAAAACTCGGTTTTTATTAAGTTGAACATGTGCTCTTTATGACAGAATGGAACAGAGTTACACTACTTAAAAGGCACCGAATTGGTGGAACAACCCTGCTACAGAAGGTTGAAGAGAGCAGAGCCATAACAGAAGCTGACCATGTTGATTAATTGTATTGATTTAAGTAATTATAGTTGTTTGGTGACGACAGCATGATAAAATAAACATAGCGTAAGCACGCACACACACACACACACACACACTTCCTGTATGACGCCCCACATTATCTACTCCCCTTGTAAATATCTTTAATTTTAGGCACATTAAATTAGCCAATCAATACCATTTGTTTAATAGCCAATCTCTGTCTTCATTTAACATTCACCTCCATGCATCTAAACATAATTGACGTAATACGAGATGAATGCTGAGTTCCAAGTCGAGGCATTGGGTCCCATTTTTAAAGTCTTTGGCATGAATCCCCAATCTTCCAATCTCAGGGCGTACACTGTAACCACAAAGCCACTGAATTGGATTGACCTAATCACTTAAAATAATAGCCTTGTTCTTCTGACTTACATGTACAAAAGACAGCGCTACATTCTGATGCTCTTGCTTGACCTATGACCCTGCATCCAGTCACTATTATATGCAGCTAGTGTGGTTCGTCCAAAAATGATGTACTATCTAGATTATAAATATTTGTATATTTTGTTATCAGAGCCATATTAGGGTGCAGAGGCAATGTTTGGGAATCTTTGATGTGATATGTGATAGTGGAGAGATATTTTTGTGTGTAGAGATCCTGTTAGGGATAAGTAAAAATATACTGTGTGGTCTCTTATCTCGAACGGCACCTCGTTCCCTATAGTGCACATCTTTTGACCAAGGCCCACTCGGATCTGGGGCGGTAGGGTAGCCTAGTGGTTAGAGCGTTGGACTAATAACCGGAAGGTTGCAAGTTCAAATCCCTGAGCTGACAATGTACAAATCTGTCGTTCTGCCCCTGAACAGGCAGTTAACCCACTGTTCCTATCATTGAAAATAAGAATTTGTTCTTAACTGACTTGCCTAGTTAAATAAAGGTTAAAAAAAATAAGTAGTGCACTACATAGTGGGTAGGGTGCCATTTGGGACCCTGACATAGTGGATAGGGTGTAATTTGGGGCACATCCTGTGCACACTACTGAGGGGCCTACAAACAGAATATTTCAGAGTGTATGTAACCCCCCCCTGTTTCACTTTGCTGGAATCACAACCACCATGAAATACGCCAGGATGAAATAGTACATCTTCTAGGCAGGTAATTTATCATACATGACATATGATGTTGTTTGCATCCCAAATGCCAACCTATTCCCTATTTAGTGCACTAAATTTGATCAGGGCTCTGGTCAACAGTAATGCACTATATAGGAAATAGGTAGCCATTTGGATGGAACCGTTGTGTATGGAGGCTGGAAGAAGCGCATTCCATCTAATCCGGAATGTCACAGATTTGACTTATTTTCCTGGCAGAACATTGAGAGAGAAATGGAGGGGAAAGTACTTTAATCCTCTAGGTAGACGAAATGATAATGTGGGGAAATCTCTAAATGTACAACCTAACTTGTTCTTATTTGTCCCGAAAGCGTCATTGTGAATCACTGTTTACAGGAATTTCACTATTTCCACATTCATTGTTGATGGAACAAAAAACTTTGACATGAGGAGCAACGTTTTCACATCATAATTGGATGTGTTGAATACATTTGGTTTGATGCTACTAAGATTGTACTTTGAGTAAGATTTAATGTGAGATTTTCCCCAAATGCATCAGGAACCTAAATATAACAGATCATTTACAGTAATAAGTTGGAGGGAAATCCTGGTCCGTTCAAATCACTCAGTAGTCTCCTTAGTGAGAGGAAACTATGTCACTGGAGATTTTTCCCATTTCCTGTTTGACGAGTTTTCCCAAATCGCTGATAGACATATAGACTGTAGTATATTTTAACTAACTACCATATGACAACTTTATGTCATGGTTCCAAGGAGTAATTAGGCCAGGGTTCATTTGACTTATGCCAGTAATTACATGGAATCTTGTAATTATGTGTAAGTAAACATAAAAAAAACCTGAACTGATAAACCCCCTAAAACCAACAGACAGGCCTTTGAAGACTGAACAAGTCTCCAGACTTTTAAAGTTAAAAATGCATTTTTTTCTGTCCCTTTATGGTCAACTCCCTTCACTGCCGAGCCCCAATACCTAAAACAGAACCCCTAGTGTCCCTGAGGAGTCCCCTTTCATGTCTCGTTTCCAGGCTAGGACTGGCATCACTTCAAATATCATTACATGGGTGTGTCACAAATACCTACATAACTGTGGGAATATTACTGGTATGTTAAATGTCCAATGACACGATTATTCCCCAAAATGTCAACATCTGAAACTTGGGGGCAAAGAGAAAATACGGACAGGGTTAGAGGTGATAGGGGCCCCTCCTGTGAAGTGACATGATAGTGACACAAAGCATTGATTCAGTTGGTTAAGAATAATGACCTCGCCCTCTCACGTTCTGTCCCGTGAATGACAACCATGCAGTATTGGAGGTGACATTGACAGGTACACTCTTAGAAAAAAAGGTGTGTTCTAGAACCAAAAAGGATTATTCAGCTGTCCCTATAGGAGAACCCTTTGGAGGACCCTTTTTGGTTCCAGGTAAAACCCCTTTGTGTTCCATGTAGAACCCTTTTCACAGACAATTATACATGGGCCCAAAAAGGGTTTTACCTGGAACCAAAAAGGGTTCTCCTATGGGAACAGACGAAGAACCCTTTTGGAACCCTTTTTTTCTAAGAGTGTATCATACGAGGTTCAGTAACACTAGTATTTACTTTCACACTGCAACAGCGGATTCTGATTAACGTTTGTTAATAATATCACACATCCTCCCCTTCTCTCCACCCCTGCTCTGTCCTTCATCATGTCATCGTGTGTGTTCCTTCATTCAGTCCTAGCACGCGATGACTCTGTGGCAGGACGCGCTTAACAATGTCTGACCTGCCATCTGCAGGCACGCCCGTACAAACACACGCACACACACGGCTGACTAACCAACCAGAAAATTAGACAGCGAGCTCCAGCACAGCACAGCCCAGGGTACGAGAAGTAAGCATCCAGAAAAACAAAATGTACAACACAATTTTTTTTCAGAGTTGTATTCCGGAATTCACATCTTATGGCCTGTCTGGAGCTAAATTTGTCCCTAAAAATACCGGCACAAACAGATGATCCACCACATCAATCATTGACAGTCACAGTGGAAACGTTATATAGATGGTAAACATAAGTCTCTGTTTACAGGGAGATATGATGAGTCATCTTTATACGATGCTATGCTGTAGGTCAGTGTAGGTCAGTCAACTCCCGGTTCTGGGTGGAACTGGTCCTCTGGGGTGCTGCTAACCGGTCCCTCAGATGGTTATTTATTTGAACCTGATTTAGCTACTTCTCTTAAGTAGTAGTTTTAATGTCAGTGGTAGTTTCAATGTAAGGGCCATATCGTACCAGTTCCAGGTATAAAACAGGTTGAGAAACACTGTACGTTTTCTTTACAGGAATGCACAGTTTATAGTCAGACTCAAAGGTAAGTTTAGTTCTCTGTTTCACTCTCTGTCCTTGATGATGTCACAGGTCATAGGAGAGGACCCATAGATCACATGACCTGACTAGTACACTGCTACTGACCACATGAACCATGTGGTCAGTATGAAGCCATCTGTGTTCTCACCATATGAACGACAAGGTCTGATATGTCTTAATGTACATTAATGTGTCATGGTCATCATTAATTATGGTGGATGAACCTGATACTGATGACCCCAGTAGCACAGCACGGCCTCCTGGTTAGGGTATGGCCCTCGCCCCCCTATGGGGTCCAGTGTCAGTAGATTCCAGACACAGCAGAGAGCCATCAGTTCAGGTAACCTGAGAGGCAGAAGGTGTTCTGCATGGTGACCCTATTATGACCTCATTACGACATATAGCCTGATCCCAGATCTGTTTGTACTGTCACACCAATGACCATAGGAGTTGACCAGACAGTACAAATAGATCTGGGATCAGGCTACATACAGTCTAGGAACATACAGAGACGACCCAGTCACAACCATAGAAATAGAATGAATAGAAAGGGTGTCTCCATTCAAGTCAGTGATGGCATAATGGGTGGACTGGCAGCCATTTTGAGTGTACCCATTCCATGAAGTAAAAGCAGGATGTGTACCCTTCAATCTGTGCTGTGATTTGTTGAGTCAACTCAACTGACATGAACAAATATACATTCTACATTACTATGGAAATCCAAAATGCCATGGAAATTATTGCGTCACAATTCCAGGCAGCCATTGTGAGTGTACCTGTGAGTTTACTAGTCAAATTGCCAGGGTTAGAGCTTCCATTTCCATGGTCACAACTGTGCTGGTGAAATGCTGAAGCCTTCAGACAAGGACCTTGCCCCGTCTTACAAACATGGTGGAGATGACTGAACTGCTTACTGCTCACTCTAATATATCTACTCAAATCAAATCAAATGTATTTATATAGCCCTTCATACATCAGCTGATATCTCAAAGTGCTGTACAGAAACCCAGCCTAAAACCCCAAACAGCAAGCAATGCAGGTGTAGAAGCACGGTGGCTAGGAATACTCTGGGTTGTTAATTGGACTCGTTCTGACATTTCCTGATTTCTTGTTTAGATTTTGTGTATGTGTATTGTATTTGCTAGACAGTCTACTACACTGCTGGAGTTGGTAACATAAGCATGTCACTGCACCTGCTATAACACCTGCTAATCTGTGTACTCGACCATTAAACTTTCATTTGATTTGACTAGTGCACATAGCCTTGTTAGACATGGACATGTTGCTGCCTTGCTAGGTACACACGGACTGATACAGTATTGTATTCTGTAATGCAAATGTACTGCATTCACTTTCATGTAAACACATGACATGGTCTGTTATGTATAATACTGCCTGAAAAGCCAACGAGCTTAAAACAAACTAACAATGTGATTTCAACCTCAAGAGTCTAAGATGATGAGATTCCCCGTTTTACATCTTCACCCGTGTAACAAGAGAGATTCGGTCTCTACAAGACGACATGGAAAAACACAACACACACACACACACACACACACACACACACACACACACACACACACACACACACACACACACACACAATCAGTCCACAGTTCCACAGAGAAAATCGGTCCTTTGGGAACACTGATTGCGAAGCCACAAGTCGTGTGAGAAAACCATGTTCTCTGCCAAGTCACAGAGTATTTATATGAATCATCTATTGAAGACATATCTAAGATCAGTTAAAGTGCTGTCCTGGCCAGAATAAGGAGGGGAAAGGGAAATAATGGATCCTTCTAAATGTATCCCACAGCAGCACTGCCACACAAATTACATGTTGTCTGTCACTCAGCATGTGCTGTCAACTTGGTTCACCCACTACACTCTTTCCATGGATTCCTTCTTTTCACGAAGGAGAAAGGAAAGATAACTCTAAATCCCTCAAACTGAACTCTGGACCTCGAAGCCAGTTCCACTGCATTTGTTCATCGTTCTCCTCTAATCAGGGACTGATTTAGACCTGGGAATGCAGAGTGTCCACAGGTTTTCACTTCCCCCTTGTACTTGATTGATGAATTAAGGTCACTAATTGGTAAAGAACTCCCCTCACCTGTTTGTCTAGGACTTAATTGAAAGGAAAGACCAAAAACCCGCAGACCTTAGGTCTTCCACGGTATGACTTTGACACACCTTTTGAAAATGGAGCGAAACGGAAGGTGTTACTTGAACTTGTCCAATAAGAACGACAGATTTTTGTTTCTGTTGCAAAGTGCTTTGCTACGGTGTGCCCTTCTGAACACGATCCAGGACAGCTCACTGGGCATCAACACAAACTCACGCTTGATATGGTAGCTAAAAATAGTGACACATATCACATAATGTCTCCTCTAGATATTTATATCAAGGACTGTGCCATCACTTCTGCCGGATCAAAGACAGGTGTCCGATGAATGGAGTAGAGCTACCACAGTCATTTATCTTTTAAACAGGCCTATAGTCTGTTTGATCATATCAGACTTAGCATGCGGAGCCTTTTCACTAATTGGTACAGACTACAGTATCCAAGATGGACCATCATCAGGGTAAAACACATAAAACACAGCTATAAACTCAGGATTACATTAGAAGTAGAACATCCAACTCATATTAGGACATTCAAGTCATAATCCAACTGCTCCAGTCCTTGAATACATCTAGAAACTATATTTTGAGGAGGTTAGGTGAGGGCTGGGTTCTCACTTAAAACAAGCAGGACTTCTATGAAACATCCAGCTCAGCCGGCCCTGGATATAGACAGTACATCTACGAACTGTCTCAACGATGATCTCTTCTGAGGAGATTAGGCTGTGTTCCAATCATCTCTTTTCAGGAAGGGATTGAGGCTGCATTCTCACTTAAAATGAGCAGGTCCCTTTGAAAAGGACGAACATGAGTAATCTACCGGCTGCCTCAGACAGACAGACAGACAGACAGGGCACTCTCCCGGCTCAGGGAGTGTAATAAACGCATAGGGTCAATATGGAATTAACAGAATGGGATACATGAATGTGTTATTAGCAGGCTTTAAAAGTAGGCACTTGGAGCTGAAAGCAGATCAGCAAGGGTGGTTGAATGGTTCCTCAGGGACCGTCAATACGTCCGTAATGTCTGGTGGAGAAGAGAGGATGGAAGCAGAGAGGAGGCTGAGACAGAAGCGTGATAGATCGATTCCAGAGTGAGGCCCACTGTTTGGAATAGGCAGACACACAGACACCGTGTCGTGCTCTATAAGCCTGATGGGGATAATGTCCTCTCTCTCCCTCGCTCTCTCTACTCTTATACGCCCTCTCTCTCTCTACTCCTATACGCCCTCTGACTCAATGATGTGGTTTCTTCTCAACACTCACTATACCACGAAGAGGCCATTCAGCATTTACGTATATAACATACTTGAGATACGTCATGTAGCCTATTTTAGGATAGTCCAGTTGTGGGTAAAGATGCTCATTTACAATTGTTTAGCAGTTAATTGTGAATTGATCCATTTTGAATAAGGATAATATTTCAAAACTAAAAACGTGTCAAACATCTTAGAGATACTCATATTGTACCAACACAACCTATTTTACCAGCCAGCCCATTCCACTAGCAAAGTAAAAAAGTCTGAATATTTGTTATTTTCGTACCCTATTTGACTGCTATAGAAGTATCATTGATCTTGTATTCTAAAACTTCTAGAGTAGTAGTTCATCTGTGGTACATAGATTGTCACTTTATTTGGCTGAAACACACCTGAAATAAAACTCATCGATCTTCATTCTTCACCATCTAGTGTAGTTTATCTAAGGTAGATTGTTTTTTTACTCTATGTGACTGAAATACAACTAGCATCAATCTTTTAAGTGTGGTTTATCTAAAGTAGATTGTTGACTGCAGACCTAACATTGATTTAACGACTACCATTCCCCAGGGTCCAGTCCAGGAGGTTAGTGATTAACAGTACAACAGACTGATGAAACAGTAGGGAGTGGAAGGCTGCAGCATCAGGGAGAACTGTAGCCACTGGCCAGACATCATTTATACAGGCAATAAAATTAATGTCCCAGGCCTGCTACTGTCAATACTGGGAAGCTGTCCTAGCTTTGTGTTGTGTGAAGGGAGCCATGGCCACCACCACCAGACCTGGGTTCAAATAGTATTGGTCTTCATCTACACAGGCAACCCAATTCTGATGTAGTACTTTAGCTGGGCTTATTTGAGTTTGAATAATGAGCTTTACTGGCAGCAATGGCACCAATGGAATAGTCCCAAAAATTCAAACCCTGTCAATCTCAGACGCTAGGCAGGCTCAATGAAACGATTAACGTATTTTAAATATTTTAAATACTATTTTAACCCAGGCCAGATAGCCACAGTCTCAGTCTCACAGTTATGGGGAAACATGTACTGAACTGTTCATCAGCACTGAACCGTTTCAACATTCCTTCAGACCAGTGGAGGCTGGTGGAGGGAGCTATAGGAAGACGGGCTCATTGTAATGGCTGGAATGGAATCAATGGAACGGTATCAAACATATGGAAATGACATGTTTGACTCCATTCCATTCCAGCCATTACAATGAGCCCGTCTTCCTATAGCTCCTCCCACCAGCCTCCTCTGCTTCAGACTGAATTGGTATGAAGTTGCTGTCAGATGTCCTCAGTCTAATGTGTTACTGAAGCCCAAAGACACAACAATGAGGTTTGGATGAGAGAAAACGTGGAATAGAGTGAAAATGATAGGGTTCTATTCTACTTGTATAGAAATAGTTTGAATTGTTTGGATTCTGAGAGGGTTTTGTGAAAGAAAGTGTTTGTGATGGATTCAAACCCGACGACATGACACTCAAGTTTTAAGTTCTATTTTGGTTTGGTTTGACATTAAGGAATTGGTCGTTGTTCTTGGCCAAGTCAACTATAACGGCTTGTTTATTTTTTACAACTACACTATATGGAAGAATTGGACACACTGTAAGACTACCAATTGACACGTGGCATTGTCAGCAATGAAGGACGGATGGGCCTGGTATTTTATAGGATATAATTATGTATGTAGAAGTTTGGATAGAAAAAGTACATACAGGAGTGGACAGTAATTTCTCGATTTACCCTGCTAGCCAGCCTCTTGTAGCTCATTGTGTACGTCTTGGGTCTGTGTCTTGTGGTGCTACAGACAGTCACCTTCATTCATCTGTTGGATTTCTTTACCTTGTAGTCTCAGCCTAATTTCATTAGACAAGGAACCTTGGAAAAGACATGACTGATGACCTCAAATCAGTCAAATCAAATTGTATCAGTCACATGCTTTGTAAACAACAGGTGTAGACATACAATGAAACGCTTACTTACTTGTCCTTTTCAAACAATGCAGAGTTAAAGATTTAAAAAAAAAAGTAGATATACAGTATATATACACTACCGTTCAAAAGCTTGGGGTCACATAGCAATGTCCTTGTTTTTGAAAGAAAAGCACATTTTTTTGTCCATTAAAATAAAATAGATCAGAAATACAGTGTAGACATTGTTAATGTTGTAAATGACTATTGTAGCTGGAAACGGCAGATTTTTTTATGGAATATCTACATAGGCGTACAGAGGCCCATTATCAACAACAATCACTCCTGTGTTCCAATGGCACATTGTGTTAGCTAATCCAAGTTTATCATTTTAAATTGATCATTAGAAAACCCTTTTGCAATTATGTTAGCACAGCTGAAAACTGTTGTTCTGGTTAAAGAAGCAATAAAACTGGCCTTCTTTAGACTAGTTGAGTATCTGGAGCATCAGCATTTGTGGGTTTGATTAGACTCAAAATGGCCAGAAACAAAGACTCTTCTGAAACTCGTCAGTCTATTCTTGTTCTGAGAAATGAAGGCAATTCCATACGAGAAATTGCCAAGAAACTGAAGATCTCGTACAACGCTGTGTACTACTTTCTTCAAAGAACAGCGCACTACCGCTAACCAGAATAGAAAGAGGAGTGGGAGGCCCCGGTGCATAGCTGAGGAAGAGGACAAGTACATTAGAGTGTCTAGTTTGAGAAACAGACCCCTCACAAGTCCTCAACTGGCAGCTTCATTAAATAGTACCCGCAAAACAGTCTCAACGTCAACAGGGAAGAGGCAACTCCAGGATGCAAGGACTTTTCTAAGTGACCCTAAACTTTTGAGCGGTAGTGTATATATATATATATATATATACAGTACCAGTCAAAAGTTTGGACACACCTACTCATTCAAGGGTTTTTCTTTATTTGTCCTACTTTCTACATTGCAGAATAATAGTGAAGAGATCAAACTATGAAATAACACATATGGAATCATGTAGTAACAAAAAATGTTTTCAACGAAACAAAATATATTTTATATTTGAGATTCTAAAAGTAGCCAACCTTTGCCTTGATGACAGCTTTGCACACTATTGGCATTCTCTCAACCAGCTTCACCTGGAATGCTTTTCCAACCGTCTTGAAGAAGTTCCCACATATGCTGAATACTTGTTGGCTGCTTTTCCTTCACTCTTTGGTCCAACTCATCCCAAATCATCTCAATTGGGTTGAGGTTCGGTGATTGGAGGCCAGGTCATCTGATGTATCATTAGGATTTTGCTTGTGCTTAGCTATATTCCATTTATTTTTATCCTAAAAAATTACCTAGTCCTTGCCTGATGACAAGTATACCCATAACATTGTGCAGCCACCACCATGCTTGAAAATATGAAGAGTGGTACTCAGTGATGTGATGTGTTGGATTTTCCCAAAATATAACACTTTGTATTCAGGACAGAAAGTTAATTTCTTTGTAACAATTTTTGCAGTTTTACTTTAGTGCCTTATTGCAAACAGGATGGCATATTTTGGAATATTTTTTATTCTGTACAAGCTTCCTTCTTTTCACTCTGTCATTTAGGTTAGTATTGTGGAGTAACTACAATGTTGTTGATCCATCCTCAGTTTTCTCCTATCACAGCCATTAAATTCTGTAACTATTTCAGTCACCAATGGTCTCATGGTGAAATCCCTGAGCGGTTTCCTTCCTCGCTGGCAACGGAGTTAGGAAAGACGCCTGTATCTTTGTAATGGCTGGGTATATTGATGCACCATCCAAAGTGTAATGAATAACTTCACCATGCTCAGAGATTTTCAATGTCTGCTTTTTTATTTTTACCCATCTACCAATAGGTGACCTTTGCGTGGCATTGGAAAACCTCCCTGGTCTTTGTCGTTCAATCGGTTTGGTAATTCTCTGCTCGAATGAAGGACCTTACAGATAATTGTATGTGTAGTGTACAGAGATGGAGGTATACAAAAAATCATACAAAAATCATGTTAAACACTATTATTACACAGTCCATGCAACTTATGTGAGTTAAGCCACTTTTGACTCCTGAACTTATTCAGTCTTGCCATAACAAAGGGTTTTAATACTTGACTGAAGACATTTCAGCTTTCAATTTTTAATGAATTTGTAAATATGTCAAAAAACATAATTCCACTTTGATATAATGGGGTATTGTGTGTAAGCCATTTTAAATTCAGGCTGTAACACAAGAAAGTGTGGAAAAAGTCAAGGGATGTGAATACTTTCTGAAGGCACTGTAGGTTGAAAACGTCAGTGAAGATACTTGCCAGCTGGTCAGCGCATGCTCTGAGTACACGTCCTGGTATTCTGTCTGGCTCTGCAGCCTTCAAACCACTAATTACAGAAGAATTCAAGACAAATATAAAACCTTGTCTTATATTTATTTACTTCAGAAAACAGTTCTACATTTAAAAACATCAGTCATTAAAAAAGCTAATACAAATTTCTGTACAATAGAGAAATTTCAGACCATAATTCAAATGCTTCCTTCCCTGCTATTTTGCAATGCAACCTATAATGCCACACTGCTTTGGAACAGTTGAAACAAGGGGAATGTATTTAATGCTCGAACAGGCTTTGCCTTACTTCTTCAGTGACATCACTGACTACAGTCTATGGAAACCCATTCCATCCTATGTCAGACTACTATGAATGTAGGTTTCTATGAAAACAATGTGCAATAATAAACATCCCAATAAAGACATGGAATGTAACCATTGCTAGACTACTAAGTGGTAGGAATGTGTCATGATGAATGAATGTTAGTTTGTTTGACCCCATGTCTAAGTTAACCCAGCAAGAGTAGTTACTGAAAGTCGACTTCTTCAACTGGCCCAAGTAGGCCCTCTAGGGTTGATATGAGGCTGGTACAGCTATGTCTGTGCTACACTAACCTTATCCCCAGGCTAACAGCTAGAGAGAGACACAGCTGGTGGACAAGACGAGTGCTACAGTATATCCACTTTGTGCAGTTATCATTCAAACCAAGTCATTCCTTTAATGCTGAATAAATAAACTAACGCATCACCCCCCCCCCACACACACACACACACACACACACACCTTATTAGGTGTTTTTACCACAGTGTAGACTGAGTTCAACAGTCCTTTGAGGAAAACAAACAGATGAACAACAGATAAGCCGATCCAACTAAGTGGTAATAAGGGAAATGCAGTGAGTGTAGCCATAGTAGTGGTCCATTTAAACCAGCAGTGGTACCAGGAGGACCGGGGTGGTGGTGGTGGCTGAGGGGTCCATGCCCGGGACCAGGGGCCGTTCTGGGTCAGGGGGAGGACAGGCCTTGTTGAAGCGGAGCTCCAGGATGTGTTTCTGCAGGTGTCTGATCCAGTCCTCCTGCACTGACTGAGATCCATGGAACACTGCCTCACAGAACCTGAGGGATGGAATAGAACAGAAAGCAAGAGAGAGAAGGTTGGTTAATGTTAATATACAAACAGACCAGCGCTTAAACCACTTTCTGTGAAGCATTGTGGAACCTGTTGTGCAGAGACCCTCGTACGATGCCAATAATAAATCATACAAGTGTGTGACCTCAGGCAATCTGAGTTCAGCGTACATTAAACTATCAGCATTTTGGCAATCAGCTCACCTGCACTTGAGGGTGTACTCTTTGCCCACTTGTTTGACCAGAGGAGTGGAGGGAGGCCTGGGAACCAGGGAAGGGATGTTTCCTGACCGGGGGGGTTGTTGAGAGCCGCCGTCTCCCTCTGCTCCCTCCGTATGGGCGGTGTGTTTAGGGACCCGCCGCTCAAAACCTGGCAGACGGGTTGGAAAGGGGTTTCAAATCAGAGTCTACCATAGCTCAACGTTGGTTTTATCAGAGGGAAAACAGGTAGAAAGTTCTGTAGGGCGTGTTTGTGTGTGTGTGTGTGTGTGCACATGCACGTTTGAGTCGGTTTCCATCTCTCACCTCTAGGAGAGCGTATGTGGTTGAAGTCTCCTCTAGCCCCCTGGGACTGCGTATGAGTGACGGTATGATGGTGATATGACGAGTGTCCCGTCTCCCCCTGTGACCTTTGACCTTGAGCTGCCCTGGACGAACCCCCAGCGACCCTGGCCACCTCTCGGCCCGCCCTGCGCCCCAGCCCCACAGCCCTCTGGGCTCCCGAGGGGAAGGAGCTTGAGTCTGTGGAGGGAAAGTGGGACGGGGCGTTCCTCTGGAAGGGGAAAAGAAATCAAGTGTTGGTGAAATAGTTTTCCCTCTAAGTTGGACAGAATCATCGACATTCACCTGGATTGGTCGTAGAAATAGCATACAGCACACACACAGACTGATGTTAGCAACTACAGACCACTGTTATTCTATTGGTGTCAACCTGCCACTTTCCTCTCAATTTACATCAATATCTGTCCACTCATCTCGTCTCCCCAAGCCTCAGCTACTGTTTAGAAAAGCAAGGACGAAACCCAGCCGCTCTCCGAGACTGAGAGTTGAAGCACTCCTGTCACAGAACTAAGCAGCTGGAAAGTGCCTAACGTCATGCACTTGAGGGGATGTGATTGTCACTTGCTTTTAATCCAAGATTCGGTGATCAGCCCCACTGCCACAGAGCAATTAGATCCAAACCTAATGGGCGCTATACTTAACCAATAAGACCAGAGGGGGTGTGGTGTAAGGCCAATATATCACGGCTAAGGGCTGTCCTTACGCACGATGCAACGTGGCGTGCCTGGACACAGCCCTTAGCCGTGATATATTGGCTATATACCACAAACCTCAGAGGTGCCTTATTGCTATTATAACCTGGTTACAAATGTAATTAGAGCAGTAAAAATAAATGTTTTGTCATACCTGTGGTATATGGTCTGATATACCATGACTATTAGCCAATCAGCATTCAGGGCTCGAACCACCCAGTTTGTAATAGAAGATGTAACACTCACCTTAAACCTGATGTTGAGGTCACCGTCGCGGTACTGGCGGTGGATCTCCGCGGCCTTGCGGGGCTGCCTCTGGATCCAGGCGCTGAGCAACTCGATGGGGGAGGCCTTCACACCCTCTGCCCTCCACTCCTTAACCCCCAGCTGGCGGAGGTGGGCCCGGGCGTGGCTCGCCAGCGCTGTGCGGTTCTCAAAGTCAAAGCCACACAGCTCACAGCACGCCTCCCCGGCTGGAAGGAGAGAAGAGGGCCGGGGGTTAAAAACAGACGTTTGACAGTTTGACGTTTCACGTGATAAACGTTTCTATTTCAGCACTAATTACTAGGCAGGTTACCTAGATGATTTAATTTTTTAACTAATAATGGAATCAGTCACCTTTGGAAAGAGCTCCTGCTAAATACAATTGCTATCACAGCTGCAATGGAAAACAGTTGCCTGCCACAAATAACCTGGCTGAGATCTGCTGGTCAGGCGTGAGCACTGTTAGTTTACCAGACTGGGAGGATCCATTCTTATCAGGGGAAGGCTTGTCGTTGAGGGAGTAGTCCAGTGGAGGAGTGAAAGTCCTCTTAGAGCCCTGGGGAGCCCACAAAGGCTCCGAGAACCTCCTGTGATTGGCCCAGGCCGGGTCGGCGCTGGAGTGAGAGGACGATGGCTCCCTCTTGACCTACAACACAATACATCTTTATTGATCCAGTTCGACAGGTTTTTTGCCATCACAGCCCCCAATTAGAGGAAGGCCCTAAAAAAAACTGTCAAAGACTTCAGCCACCCAAGTCATACACTGTTCTCTCTGCAAGTGGTACCGGAGCACCAAGTTTGGGACCAAAAGGCTCCTTAACAGCTTCTACCCCGAAGCCATAAGACCGCTGAACAGTTAAACAAATGGCTAACTGGACTATTTACATTGACCCCCTTATGTTATTAATAATACATTTTTGCACTGACTCTCTTGCACAGGCTTGAAGTACACTCACTGGACTCTAACCACACAATCACTACACTGACACACACGCATATTGACACCACACACACAGACATACACACCCATGCATATTGATGCCACACACACGGAAATACACACCCATGTATATTGACGCCACACACACGGAAATACACACCCATGCATACTGACACCACACACACGGAAATACACACCCATGCATACTGACACCACACACACGGAAATACACACCCATGCATACTGACACCACACACACGGAAATACACACCCATGCATACTGACACCACACACACGGAAATACACACCCATGCATACTGACGCCACACACATGCATATTGATGCCACACACACGGACATACACACCCATGCATATTGATGCCACACACACGGAAATACACACCCATGTATATTGACGCCACACACACGGACATACACACCCATGCATACTGACGCCACACACACGGAAATACACACCCATGCATACTGACACCACACACACGGAAATACACACCCATGCATACTGACACCACACACACGGAAATACACACCCATGCATACTGACGCCACACACATGCATATTGATGCCACACACACGGACATACACACCCATGTATATTGACGCCACACACACGGAAATACACACCCATGCATACTGACACCACACACACGGAAATACACACCCATGCATACTGACACCACACACACGGAAATACACACCCATGCATACTGACACCACACACACGGAAATACACACCCATGCATACTGACACCACACACACGGAAATACACACCCATGCATACTGACGCCACACATATGCATATTGATGCCACACACACGGACATACACACCCATGCATATTGATGCCACACACACGGAAATACACACCCATGTATATTGACGCCACACACACGGACATACACACCCATGCATACTGACGCCACACACACGGAAATACACACCCATGCATACTGACACCACACACACGGAAATACACACCCATGCATACTGACACCACACACACGGAAATACACACCCATGCATACTGACGCCACACACATGCATATTGATGCCACACACACGGACATACACACCCATGTATATTGACGCCACACACACGGACATACACACCCATGCATACTGACGCCACACACACGGAAATACACACCCATGCATACTGACGCCACACACACGGAAATACACACCCATGCATACTGACACCACACACACGGAAATACACACCCATGCATACTGACACCACACACACGGAAATACACACCCATGCATACTGACACCACACACACGGAAATACACACCCATGCATACTGACACCACACACACGGAAATACACACCCATGCATACTGACACCACACACACGGAAATACACACCCATGCATACTGACACCACACACACGGAAATACACACCCATGCATACTGACACCACACACACGGAAATACACACCCATGCATACTGACACCACACACACGGAAATACACACCCATGCATACTGACACCACACACACGGAAATACACACCCATGCATACTGACGCCACACACATGCATATTGATGCCACACACACGGACATACACACCCATGTATATTGACGCCACACACACGGACATACACACCCATGCATACTGACGCCACACACACGGAAATACACACCCACGCATACTGACGCCACACACACGGAAATACACACCCATGCATACTGACACCACACACACGGAAATACACACCCATGCATACTGACACCACACACACGGAAATACACACCCATGCATACTGACACCACACACACGGAAATACACACCCATGCATACTGACACCACACACACGGAAATACACACCCATGCATACTGACACCACACACACGGAAATACACACCCATGCATACTGACACCACACACACGGAAATACACACCCATGCATACTGACACCACACACACGGAAATACACACCCATGCATACTGACACCACACACACGGAAATACACACCCATGCATACTGACACCACACACACGGACACACCCATGCATACTGACGCCACACACACACACACAAGCTGCTGTTACTCTGTTCATTATCTATGCATAGTCACTTTTCCCCTACCTTCATGAACATATTACCTCTATTAGCTCAACTAACCTTCACCCCCGCACATTGACTCAGTACCGGTACCCCTTGTATACAGCTACGTTGTAATTTTTTTGTGTCGTTACTGACGTTAAACAAAAATTAAAAGGACAGTAAGGCACATTTCTGCATATGACCAAATTCAATGATTTTGCTTACTGTTTCATACACATCTGTGCTTTTACGAAGACAAATACACGTAGCTATGAGGATCCATTCTTACGTTTAAATTCGTAGCTACATCCATTGTAAAAAGAAGATGACCATGGTGGTCAGGTCAAAAACTAAAACAGTTGACTCATGGCTCGATGATTGTGAGTTCTCCAACATAGGGCAGATGAGAGAGGTGTGTGTGTATATATATATATATATATACAGTGGGGCAAAAAAGTATTTAGTCAGCCACCAATTGTGCAAGTTCTCCCACTTAAAAATATGAGAGAGGCCTGTAATTTTCATCATAGGTACACTTCAACTATGACAGACAAAATGAGAAAAAAAATCCAGAAAATCACATTGTAGGATTTTTAATGAATTTATTTGCAAATTATGGTGGAAAATAAGTATTTGGTCACCTACAAACAAGCAAGATTTCTGGCTCTCACAGACCTGTAACTTCTTCTTTAAGAGGCTCCTCTGTCCTCCACTTGTTACCTGTATTAATGGCACCTGTTTGAACTTGTTATTAGTATAAAAGACACCTGTCCACAACCTCAAACAGTCACACTCCAAACTTCACTATGGCCAAGACCAAATAGCTGTCAAAGGACACCAGAAACAAAATTGTATACCTGCACCAGGCTGGGAAGACTGAATCTGCAATAGGTAAGCAGCTTGGTTTGAAGAAATCAACTGTGGGAGCAATTATTAGGAAATGGAAGACATACAAGACCACTGATAACCTCCCTCGATCTGGGGCTCCACGCAAGATCTCATCCCGTGGGGTCAAAATGCTCACAAGAACGGTGAGCAAAAATCCCAGAACCACACGGGGGGACCTAGTGAATGACCTGCAGAGAGCTGGGACCAAAGTAACAAAGCCTTCCATCAGTAACACACTACGCCGCCAGGGACTCAAATCCTGCAGTGCCAGACGTGTCCCCCTGCTTAAGCCAGTACATGTCCAGGCCCGTCTGAAGTTTGCTAGAGAGCATTTGGATGATCCAGAAGAAGATTGGGAGAATGTCAGATGGTCAGATGAAACCAAAATAGAACATCATGCTTTGGGGCTGTTGTTCTGCAAAGGGACCAGGACGACTGATCCGTGTAAAGGAAAGAATGAATGAAGCCATGTATCGTGAGATTTTGAGTGAAAACCTCCTTCCATCAGCAAGGACATTGAAGATGAAACGTGGCTGGGTCTTTCAGCATGACCATGATCCCAAACACACCGCCCGGGCAATGAAGGAGTGGCTTTGTAAGAAGCATTTCAAGGTCCTGGAGTGGCCTAGCCAGTCTCCAGATCTCAACCCCATAGAAAATCTTTGGAGGGAGTTGAAAGTCCGTGTTGCCCAGCAACAGCCCCAAAACAACACTGCTCTAGAGGAGATCTGCATGGAGGAATGGGCCAAAATACCAGCAGTGTGTGAAAACCTTGTGAAGACTTACAGAAAACGTTTGACCTCTGTCATTGCCAACAAAGGGTATATAACAAAGTATTGAGATAAACTGTTGTTATTGACCAAATACTTACTTTCCACCATAATTTGCAAATAAATTCATTAAAAATCCTACAATGTGATTTTCTGGATTTTTGTTCTTATTTTGTCTGTCATAGTTGAAGTGTGGCTATGATGAAAATTACAGGCCTCTCTCATCTTTTTAAGTGGGAGAACTTGCACAATTGGTGGTTGACTAAATACTTTTTTGCCCCACTGTGTGTGTGTGTGTGTGTGTGTGTGTGTGTGTGTGTGTGTATATATATATATATATATATATATATATATATATACACACACACACACACACACACACACACACACACAGTTTAAGTTGTTTTTCAACCACTCCACAAACGTCTTGTTAACAAACTATAGTTTTGGCAAGTCGCTTAGGATATCTACTTTGTGCATGACAAGTAATTTTTCCAACAATTGTTTACAGACACTTATATTTAATTCACTGTATCATAATTCCAGTGGTTCAGAGGTTTACATACACAAAGTTGACTGTGCCTTTAAACAGCTTGGAAAATTCCAGTAAATGATGTCATGGCTTTAGAAGCTTCTGATAGGCTAGGCTAATTGACATCAATTGAGTCTATTGGAGGTGTATGTGTGGATGTATTTCAAGGCCTACCTTCAAACTCAGTGCCTCTTTGCTTGACATTATGGGAAAATCCAAAGAAATCAGCCAAAACCTCAGAAAAAAAAATTGTAGACCACCACAAGCCTGGTTCCTCCTTGCGAGCAATTTCCAAACGCATGAAGGTACCACGTTCATCTGTACTAACAATAGTACGCAAATCTAAACATCATGGGACCACGCAGCTGTCATGCCGCTCAGGAAGGAGACGCGTTCAGTCTCCTAGAGATGAACGTACTTTGGTGCGAAAAGTGCAAATCAATCTCAGAACTCCAGAAAAGGACCTTGTGAAAATGCTGGAGGAAACAGGTACAAAAATATCTATATATCCACAGAAAAACGAGTCCTATATCGACATAACCTGAAAGGCCACTCAGCAAGGAAGAAGCCACTGCTCAAAAACCACCATAAAAAAGCCAGACTACGGTTTGCAACTGCACATGGGGACAAAGATCGTACTTTTTAGAGAAATGTACTCTGGTCTGATGAAACAAAAATAGAACTGTTTGGCCATAATGACCATCGTTATGTTTGGAGGAAAAAGGGGGAGGCTTGCAAGCCGAAGAACACCATCCCAACCATGAAGCACGGGGGTGGCAGCATCATGTTGTGGGGGTGCTTTGCTGCAGGAGGGACTAGCGCACCTCACAAAATAGATGGCATCATGACGGAGAAAAATTATGTGGATATATTCAAGCAACATCTCAAGACATCAGTCAGGAAGTTAAAGCTTGGTCGCAATTTTTTTGCCCATTAAAATAACTTCAAATTAATCAGAAATACAGTGTAGACATTGTTAATATTGTAAATTACTATTGTAGCTGGAAACAGCTGATTTTTTATGGAATATCTACATAGGTGTACAGAGGCCCATTATCAGCAACCATCACTCCTGTGTTCCAATGGCACGTTGTGCTAGCTAATCCAAGTTTATCATTTTAAAAGGCTAATTGATCATTAGAAAATCCTTTTGCAATTATGTTAGCACAGCTGAAAACTGTTGTCCTGATTAAAGAAGAAATAAAACTGTCCATCTTTAGACTAGTTGAGTATCTGGAGCATCAGCATTTGTGGGTTCGATTACAGGCTCAAAATGGCCAGAAACAAAGGAATTTCTTCTGAAACTCGTCAGTGTATTCTTGTTCTGAGAAATGAAGGCAATTCCATGCGAGACACTGCGAAGAAACTGAAGATCTCGTACAATGCTGTGTACTACTCCCTTCACAGAACAGCGCAAACTGGCTCTAACCAGAATAGAAAGAGGAGTGGGAGGCCCCGGTAGACAACTGAGCAAGAGGACAAGTACATTAGAGTGTCTAGTTTGAGAAACAGACGCCTCACAAGTCCTCAACTGGCAGCTTCATTAAATAGTACCAGTCTCAACGTCAACAATGAAGAGACGACTCCGGGATGCTGGCCTTCTAGGCAGAGTTGCAAAGAAAAAGCCATCTCTCTGTCCAGTGTCAGTGTTCTTTTGTCCATCTTAATCATTTATTTTTATTGGCCAGTCTGAAATATGGCTTTTTCTTTGCAACTCTGCCTAGAAGGCCAGCCTCCCGGAGTCGCCTCTTCACTGTTTACATTGAGATGAGGTGTTTTGCGGGTATTAACTGTCCAGTCATATTTGCTTACGATGCACATCATTTTTATTATCAGAGCGTGCCAGTGGACTTCTGGTAAGTATGCTTTAGTGAGAAAGTGTTGAGATCAGGTACAACTATGTTTATCTACCCTCAAAATGAATATTTATGAGCAAATTCCCCCCACCCACAACTTCTCATCTCAATGCATTTTTTTTTACATTTGAAGGGGTTGGGCTGAAATTGGGGTTGAGAGTTACCCTTTAAGCAGAAGTTATGATTTGCCCCTTAGTGCCTTGCTCGAGGGCACAACCGCAGCCGGTAGGTAGCACATGACGAGATATTGACCTGCCCTCCATTGCCAACTGGACTGCACACATACACGCACTCACCTGGGTGGCAGTGGCACTGCCCTCCTTCAGCAGGATGTCTCTCAGCAGGTCGATGGGCGACTCGTTGACAGACCACATGACTCCCAGCTGACGCAGGTGGGAGCGGGCGTGGCAGGACAGGGCCTTGCGGCTGTCAAAGAACTGGCCACAGAATTCACAGGTGATCATGAGCTCCTGGTCTGAACCTGGGGAAGGGAAAGGGAAGGAGGGAGGGATTTGTCCCTTGACATGTCTCTGCATTTAGCTATGCTGCTTTGACTGAACGGATGGTCAATTGTCTGAGTGCAGTTATTCAATGGTAAAACAGAAAAACACAAATAGAAGAGGGACTTTTACATCAAACAAATTAGAAACCACAGAATGTATACAACTTGGTCAAAAAGATAGGACCCTCATCTTACCGGAGTTGAAGGACTGGCCATTTTTGGCCCACTTCTGAGAACCCTGAGATCCATTACTGCTGCTGTACCCCCCAAGCGGACTGGAGAACCCCACATCCAGCTCCATCTCCAAGGGCTCCGGCTTGGGATAGACCAGGGTGGAGCCCTTCTTGGCCTTGGACCTGGGATTGTGGCTGGAGGCCAAGGGGCTGAGGTGGGCGTTAGCTGGGGATCTAGAAGGGGTCTTGGTGGTGGTGTTACTGGGTCGTACCGATGCAGCGGCCGCAAGCACGCCGCTGCTGACCAGCTGCTGGACCGTGTCGATGGCCGACGCCTTGCCCAGGAGGTCGGTGACACCGAGTTGGCGCAGGTGAGAGCGAGAGTGGCTTGCTAGGCCTTTGCGGTTCTCAAACTCCTCACCGCACAAGACACAGGTGAACTCACCTGTATTTCAAATAATATGTTTTTGATGAACCACTTGAGGTTTTATCATTTACCTTTCTTGTTCTGTTCTTTGAATTGTGACATCCTTTTAAAATGACTTAAACTAAAATGACTAAATTTGACTTAAAATATGACTTAAACTAAATGGATGTACCAATCACAGATTGCCCCTTTAGAAATAACTTGAAACTCACCCGTGCTGAGCCTATGATCCTGTGGAGCAGTTCCTTCTGACGCGGAGGGCTTGGGCCGTTTGTTGGAGGGAGGCTGATGAAGGGAGGAGGAGGGGGATCCTTTATGTCTAGCAGGCGATGTGGACGAACCAGAGCCGGAGGGCCGTTTGTTAGAGTTAGAAGACATAGAAGGGTTATAGACGTTGAGACCTTCACTTGCTATAGGTTGGAGGTCTTCCGCTTCCATGATCTGGTAGAGGAATTCTATTGGTCCTCCTTTCGTCTCGGTGTTCTCGGTGATGCCGAACTGGCGCAAGTGGGCCCGGCAGTGACTGGCCAGGCCTTTGCGGGACTCATACCAGGCACCGCACAATTGGCACACATGCACCTCGTCATTGGTGTCCATCGCTGTAGAGGCAGGGGAGGAGCCAGAGACTGGTGTTAGAAAGTGCCATGTTATACTTGAAGTTAATAATGTCATTACATAAGAACAGAAATATCTATCTGTATACATGTAATGGTACGACGTTCAATTGGTAATGACATTGGTAGGACAAATATAATAGGCCTAATATGTGACTTCCTCATGACAAACATCTAATAACGGAACACTTAAAATATCCACTCCAATCGAAAATACCCAGACCGAGACTTACCCAGGGTGAGAGGGGCATCCGTCTCCTGCGGTGCCCAGGCAGGCTTGGCCGAGGCCAGGCTCGCTCCCCCTGAGGCCGATGGTGTCTTGTCTGCTGTTAGGAACGACGACATGGAAGACTGCCGAGGCTTGGACAAAACTGTCCCTTTACGAGCTACCTTGGATATATTATTCTGTGGGGTTGTCACTACTTTGACCCTACCCCCGAGAGGGGACTCCTTCTGGGAGATGAGTGTCCCTGACCCCTTGGGTTTTTTGGGTGAAGAGTAGACGGGTTTGGGTGGGTGCATGGAACCGTCCCTGTCCTGAATCAGCTGGTAGAGTAAGTCGATGGGAGCTCCGCTGTTGTCCGAGACAGCCACGCCGAGCTGACGGAGGTGGAGTCTGGCGTGACTGGAGAGACCCCGCCGCGTCTCGAAGTAGGTCCCGCACACCTCACACATAACCGGGGCCGGGGCTGAGGGACAAGAGAGAGAGGTGGGAGGAAGGGAAGAAGAGAGGAGGAAGAGAAGAGAGAGGAGGAAGGGAAGAGAGGAAGTGGTGCAGAGGAAATAGTAAGAGTGTGAGTGTAAATCCAGAGACATTCTGAATCTGAGGCAAAACTATGCTTCTAATCAAAAATTGTTCCAACTGGCTCAGACTATAATTCATGCACACCTTCTCTTTTCCTCTTTGTTCTTACCCTCTTCTTTTGTGTTCTCCATGAGTGCGGGTGACTGGATGACTTTGATTCCAGAGTTGAAGATGGAACTAGCCTAGGATGTTGTCTTCTTCTGTACATAAGATAATTGAGAGGGGGGAAATGGATAGAAAACATATGGTGTATGTCTTAGCAGCTCATTGGTTAGAAAGTAACTGAAACAGCATGCCGCATCCAGTCAATTCAGACCACTCTGATTTGGTCATAATGTAAGTTACCAGTCAGTTCCAACTCGAGGGCTGTCAAACTTATTGAATGACACTCAGACCAGCAACAGCAGCTGAGCTGAATTCCCTTTCAATACATGTAAACAGAGATAGGAGTTCATTTGCTCAGATTGTAAGCTAGCTAGCTAGCTACCTATCTGCCATAACGATTTGAAAATACAACTCCACAGCTTGGCTATCAGACTCAATTTAGCAAAAAATAATACGTAAATTGGTATTGTAGTTGGTTAGCTAAATGACTGCACTTTGCTAGCTAACGTTAGCTCGCTGGCTAGATAGCTAGGTTTGTTGAAAACTGGATTTGTCAGAGAATAAGATACTTCACAATAAGGCATGATAGGTAGCTAAGAACTTAACTAGTTAAACAGACCAGAACTCACCGAAAATATACCTACCTATATTATCCTATTGAATAATTTAACTTGACAATTTAACCCATGTTCCACCATCAGCGCCTGCGAAGAGTTTACAGCAATCGTTTCCGGGTCAAAATATTTACTCATACAAATTAAAAGTCCTTTAAATCCATCGATTGAACAAAGTATAATATAATGTGGTGTCATTCCACAGAAACACTTTTGTGTATACATATTGTAATATCAGAAAGCGTTTTGAATTTAAATTAATCACACAACAAGCTATCTAATTCGATTGACATTTATTTTAACGATTTCTCTGGCGACTTTTATTTTGAAAACAAAATATTTTAAAACGTATAGGGAAAGTTCTTTCTTCCGGATTAGCGGCTTTCACGCCATTGCAGTAAACCGCAACACAAACGCTTTTCACAAGAAACGTAAGTATATGTTAGATACTTCGACTATCACTCCGTGCATATTATGCTTAGTGTATTTTTCAGCTGCTAACATGTCGCTACTTTTGCTGTGGTTGCAAAGAGTTGCAGACAAAAGAAACAGGCTAACAACTGACGTTAGCTAGGCATTGTGGGTTCAAGCCTCATTTGAACAGTTTGGTGGGTGTGGGGGATTTGTACCTTGTTAGCCAATTAGCTAGCTCGTTCTAATGTAACTAGCTGCATAGATGGCTAGTAAATGAATGCATACATTACTATTGAGTTGTTTCATTGTTAAACATGTATATTTAACAATCTTATAGGCATTATATAGTCATTGTCACGTGCAAAATTACAGTGAAATGCCTTGTTAACGTTAGTTCCAAACCCAACTATGTAGTAATCAATATCCGACACTTGAGTGAAAAGTTACTATTTTAATGGCTCAAACAATTATTTGACAAGGACCGTTGAATGTCAACCGAGTACAAAATGTCTTCTTTGGGGAAGGTTTAAGGCTACACTGTAAAACCTTTGTTCTCACGCACAGCCTTGAGAACAACTGACTTGCATGTGACTAGGCTTGGTATTGGCAAGTTGACCCTGAAGCATTGTACAGCACTGCAGTAGAATTGATATCAGTGTAAATAAATAACTGGAGCGTTGAGCATTTTTCTAAAACTTTTCATTTGTTTTATTACTTGACTGATTTACTTTTCTTCATATGTTTGTTAAGGAGTGAGAGGCTCCTGGACCATAGCCTACTAGACTCCACCCTTTTTGCTTTGCCATATTGAGACGTTCCAAACTGTATTGATTCACTGTTGATTGACTTTGCTGGGTCGTTTGTCTTTCCCAGTGAGCTGTCATTGTCACCATGTCATCTGGAAACGCTAAGATAGGCCAGCCGGCCCCACAGTTCAAAGCCACCGCTGTGGTGGACGGACAGTTCAAAGAGATCCAGCTGTCTGACTACATGGGTAAAGACTTTATGGTTTTCTCTAAATGACAATTGTATTAGCATGTCAGTGTATAGGTTACCATCTAACAGCAAAGTTGCTGAAACATCAGCATGTTTCCATGGATATCAGTCTGAAAGAAGTTGATGTAAAAAGAGGCAGTAGTCTCTACAAGCCAGAATGTTGTATATGATTATATTTGAGGTTACTTTACTGGTTGTACTTGCTGTTGGTACTTTTGGCGGGTAGGATGAAGACTTTTTTATTTTTTTTTATTTTTTCTCTCTCGGCGCCTTTAGGTCCAAATGTAACCGACAGTAGTCGACCACAGCGGGTTTCCTCGCAATCAGCTGGCTTCAGTATTGAAATCAAAAGTACAAACAGTTATACAGACCAGTGTACTGAAAGTCGGGTTAATACTATTCTGGGTATTTTGTCTAAATTTGAGTAGCTGAAGGACAAACCGCACAGACAACAGGTAGATCATGTTTAAATGTAATTTCATTCAACATTCTGGCTTGAAATGACCATTGACACAAATGTCACAGGCTGTATATACCAGTTTGTTTTTACAGCCTCATTAATCAGACTAACTACGAAGCTAAGGGTCTTCATTGTCTTTAACAACCATGCTGAACTACGCATGATGCCAGTTTTAACAAGGCCAGTCAGCTGTGTGTGTGTGCAGGGTACAGAATAGTTAATATTCTAGCCAGTCAGAATATAACTGTCTTATGTCACCTTCCAGGATACAAGTACGTATATTCAAAAGAATAGGCTATAGAGTAGCATGTACACTACTGGCACCCGGTGCCAAATAAGCTACTGTTATTGCTGTCCAAAGAGACTAGTCCTACATGTACCCAAACACACTCTTCTGGCTCCTCTCCTGTGTGTCCCTTCCAGGGAAGTACGTGGTGTTCTTCTTCTACCCACTGGACTTCACTTTCGTGTGCCCCACTGAGATCGTGGCCTTCAGCGACCAGGCCGAGGCGTTCCGCAAGATCGGCTGTGAGGTCATCGGCGCCTCCACAGACTCTCACTTTAGCCACCTGGCCTGGTAAGAACTGGTTTAGACTTTTGAGCATTGAGTTTTAGTCATTTCTGTTGAACTTTAAAGGTATGGAGACATACAGTATGGTTGAATATTCCTGCACGTGACAGCACCTCGATCAGAACGGTAAAGAGGCTGATAACAAATGGATCTGCATTTCTGTCAGTGTAAAATGCTTTCCTGTTGTCCACATCTGCCAATTGTAAAAAAATAAAATACTTTTTAAATGTAACAGGCGTTTGAGTACACTCCCATGCTCTGGCTATCTCGTCTCTGCCTGCTGTACTGTCTAGTGGTGATAAGTGCCATAGCTCTTAGAAGAATTAACGGTCACTGGACTCAATCCAACAATGGTTTTAGAATCCTCCCTCTATGTAGTTTACATTTGCATTAATTGTTAATTTACTTTGACTATTACTGTGTGAATGTCAGTATTCAGAATTCTTAATTTGACTTTCTGTTACTATGTGATGCTCACTACATCCTTAATGAAGCGTAAACAAGGGCTGTATTTATGACGATGACATTGTGCCCTCCCTCCCTATAGGATCAACACCACCAGGAAGCAGGGTGGTTTGGGACCAATGAACATCCCCCTTGTGGCTGACCTCACCCAGTCTATCTCCAGAGACTACGGAGTGCTGAAGGAGGACCAGGGCATCGCTTACAGGTCAGTTATTTACGACACTGCCGTCAGTAGTGTGTATGTGAAACCTCTGTATACAAAGTGCCATTTGAAGTTTAGTGTGCACTTGCAAGGTAATTGTTAAATTAATGTGTGTGCTTAATTTAGCATTTGATTCACTTTCATGTTGGCTGACTTTGTGATTTTTACTCTTGTTTTGGATATTGATTCAAGCATGTAGTCTCAGATGCCCCATGTGGCCTTCTGACCCTCTCACTGTCTGCTTCCTCTCTCTCTCAGGGGTCTGTTTGTGATTGACGACAAGGGCATCCTGAGGCAGATCACCATAAACGACCTGCCAGTGGGCCGCTCTGTGGACGAGACCCTTCGTCTGGTGCAGGCCTTCCAGCACACAGACAAATATGGAGAAGGTAAGCGATTAGCAGGTTTTTGTTTCCTAGTTCTTATTTCAAGAACCAGCATAGGGCTAGCATATGCTTACCTGTGCGACCTAGAATTTGTTCCCCTACATTTGACACGCGTGCCCCTCTAAATAAAAAAAAAAAAAGGAAATAAAAAGTTTGCGTAGATCCCTGCAGCATCTGGATCTAGTCTCATTGCTATGCACACAGGACACTTCCAACACCAGTTTTTTTTTTTTTTTTTTTTTTTTTTTTTTTAAGGCATGAAGTCATTCAGTTCACAGAGCAAGCGATCATTTTCTCTTTACAATACCTAATACCATTTCATTAGTCTGTTTATATGGGAGCTCACTTTCAAACATGTGGAATGTGTTTGGAAAACATGGAATTTTTACCATTGGTTAGCAATTGTTGGCATATTCCATGTTGGTGTGACTCATCCTGGGCTTGTCCCGCTCTTCCTGTGATAGTGTGTCCCGCTGGCTGGAAGCCAGGCAGTGACACCATTGTCCCCGACATCCAGAAGAGCAAGGAGTTCTTCTCCAAACAGTGACAACACAACAGAGCCCCAGGCTGTGTCAATAATGGCACCCTATATAGTGCATATGGACCCCGGTCAAAAGTAGTGCACTTTATAGTGAATAGGGTGCCATTTCCGACTCACGCTCAGTCTCTCCCCGAGATGTCCTAGCACTTACCTTCAGATGGGAAGTCCTCCCTTTAGCAACAGTCTCTTGGTGTCCAACCCACACTTATACATACGTTTTAAAGAACTTGTTAGACTCCCACTCTTCTATCTGTATGACAAATTGGCTACTGGTGGAAACAGTTTATTCTAGTCCCATGCACTGAAAGTGTTTTTTTTTTCTTCTCAAGTGTTAAAAAAAAAAGAAGCATTGAATATTTTGTACCTCACAATTGTTAACTACTCAGTCTACTGTCACGGGACACTAATAACAAATGGAGAAAATAATGATTTACATGTTAGCAGTGTTTTTGTCTGAAATAAAACTTAAGTGGAGGTTGTTTGTTGTCGTGTGAAATTTATTTTTGACCACTAGGCGGAACTCTATCGCCACTTTGCCAGATTCTCGCCTAAAGCTGACAGATCTGCTTCAGCAATGGTAGGTGGTGATTGCGTAATGTGGAGAATTCCCAGCAGTCTTTGTCAGTAGAATATCCTGCACCCTGGATTGGATTCCTTGAAAGCAGGCTACGTTATAAAAGCACTGTCGGTCATCAGATGACACCTTTTATATAAAGTTGGTCTCCAAATAAATGCGGAGAACCTACCGCTCTCTGCATCCTACCCTGCCTTCCCTAGATCATTGGCTAATTGTTCAGAGGACATGTACTAGGACCTAGCTCTAGTTTAAAAACGTAATATGGCTGTCTTCCTTTGGATGGAGTTGAATTTAGATAACTTTGCTCGAGCTCTGCTGATATCAATGATATGACCTTCATTTGGTCTGTACTAGTCCTACATTTTTCCTGTAACTTATTGGCAAGGCTATTTGCTGAGTTTACATTCGACTTTGAATGTTCAGAGACCTGTACAAGATTACTCCCACGTAGCCTACCAATGTTTAGTTTCCCTTCTCACAACAGCAAAGAACATCGTTTGCTTTGCTGGAAAATTGACCCGTGTAATTTTATCTCGACATTAGTTTCGCATAGGGTTGTTTTGGGGACTTAAACACTGCGGTGGCTGACTAGGGAAACTCCCGTCTAAGTTTGCCATTGACAAACGTCTCTTCACACGCACAGTATGGTCTAGTAGTAAGGTCTCGAAAACGCGCCGCTCTACTGACGGGCAATGTAGGTGGGGGTTCACGGAAATCTTCCCCCTGCTGTGACGTAATTCCAAAAAATACCATATTTGGCAATACGTATGTACGTCAGCAAGGCAAACACAACGCGAGCACGTCAAGCCCCGTTTCTGTGTTGGTTGATTTAAAAAAACAAACCTTTCCTGAATGTACTGGTTAGCGTGGGAAATTTCATTGTAATTATGTATCCATGTAAAAACACACCTTATATGTTAACACTAAAGCTGGTCATGAACACTATAGCTGAAATGTAATAATATAGGCCCAGGCTATATCTAATTCATAGGCATACAGCGTTCGTTGGTTTGAGAAATGTCAATGTAGTTATGTAGAAAGGATACAATGTAAAATAGACGAGGGAAAGTTATGATTTTACTTAAATATATATACTGTACAAGTAAAAAAGACAGTGAGGATCAACCTGACTTAAAACAATAACTTATAAATGGAATGCATTTCACAAATGACAGTTCAAATTAATAAAAACAAATGTAAACAGGCAAAGCCATAACTAAAGGACACTGTATATAACTTGTTCAGAATGCCCCGAGTGTTATTAGTCTTATTGTGCACGCGGTTTCCCATGTCCATCATACCCTGGAAACCAATAAACAATGCAAAAAAACAACCAACTTTTTTGAATATTTTCAACATGAAAACACATGGTAGTTCACTCAATTGCTGTCCCAACAGTGCAGTAATTTCTGATTGCTTTAACAAAGGAAAACAAATGTATTCCCTATTATTGTCCAGTGTTTATTTTATAGTCCATCGTTTTATAGTTTTCAAAACGACTTGATCTTGGATGTCAACATGAGTTGACAGCCAGAACTGACGTGTGTCATAACTTTCTGTTTGAGTTGAGCTACCTGCTCGCGCAGGACGGAAGCTGTGCTGGAGAGCCCGGCGTTGTCTGTCTTCAGAATTTTCACCTTGTCCTCCAGGCGCGAGATGCGCTCCAGTTTGCGTTTCCGGCACTTGGTGGCTGCCAGGCGGTTCCTTAGCCTCTTGCGCTCGGCCTTGATGCGCTCCTGGTTCTCCATGTCGATTGGGGACATGCCGCAAACTGACTCGTCGTCGCTGCTCTGCATGTCTGGAACGGTCTGGGGCTCCTCTTTCAGCCCCAAATATCGCTGTGCGTGTAGGCCTGCTCCGGCTAGTGAGTGCTGGAAGTGGTGGGATGGGTGCGCCGCGGCTTGGTGGTGCTGGTACTGGTGGTGAGGCAGGTAGCTGATGGTGGTGGAGGGGTAGCTGCTGGTTGCAGGTGGGAGGTTAATGTGAGGGCTACAGCTGTCCAGGGTGGTGTACTCTAGGTGCTCCGGCTGCATGGAGGAACCAAACACGGTGGAGGCCACAGTGCACGTGGAGACTCCACCGGTTCCGATGGACACGTTCGGTGGCGGCATCTGGTTCATCTTGTGGAGGTCGTCCAGAGCTTTAACGAACCCGTCCGCGAAGCCCTCTTGTTCCTCTGTGATTCCCCTACTGTAGAAGTACTGCCCAGGTGTCGGTGTGGTAGTGATGACACCGTTGCTGTTCTGGATGATCAATCGCTCCAGTTCAGGAGAGGCGAGCTTCAGCGAGCCGACTTCTGATGCGCCCCCGGTCGGATAGAATTCACTCTCGTTGCGCAGCTGAGCCTTGAGGCTTTGGTTCCGATAGTTCTCGGCGAAGTTCAAGTTCATGTTCTGCTTCAGGAGCTTGTAGTCGTGCAGGGCAGCGCCTGAATGACCATAAGCAGAAAGAAACGAGTCGTCATGATAGAAAGGCTGTTCCATTATTGTGGACATTATTCAAATATTGCTGGAATTCTTCAGTGTAGTAGCTGAATTTATAAGTCCAAAAAAGGGCAAGCCCTCTCGAGTGTCTTTTCAGCAACCAAACGTTTCCGCAGAAGGTATATTATAATCAAGCCCAAAGTTATCAATGTAGAACAGAGCAAAACTTCCAAAATAGTGGAACTGTACTGTACCGAGTCAATAGTCGTCGGGTTTTTTTTCTTGACAGTAGTATTCAAACTGATGTCCGGTGACTAATTATTGGATTCCACACAGTCTTTCGTCCCGTTGAAATTTCTTTGCGAACTGGAATGTTAGTTGTTTTCTCGCTGGTTTAAACTCGTGTTCTACCAGTGTTCATGCGGTACAGGCAATTTATACACTTTATAGTGCAAGAAACGCACCGATTGGCCAGCCCTTGTTCCACGCCCCGAAACGTCAGCTGCTCGATGACGTTGTTGCCAGGAGCTGCTGAGATAAACAAGAGTTGAGAGAGAGGAAAGTGATAGGCGACGTAAATGATTTTATACATCTATCTGGGTTAAATGGTAGTGTTATTTGCGTCGAACCTTCCCTTTCGGATTCCTTTTGACTTCATATATTGATGTGGATATAATCTTGAGGGCTATCTTTATAACACCGTTATGAAGGGGGCATTGCCAGTTGGATATAATATTATATTGATACATTTCAGTACTCTACATGTATTGATAGGCTACATGTATTTTGTGCCTATTAGGGTCCATATCAGAAAATATCAATGACACATTTAGCTGAATGAAGATTGCCTTACAATTACATCAGCTTGGGTCATTTACCTAAGAAAACTATAGGTCTTCCTCAGGCTAAGAACACGACTATTTAGCCTATTCAATGTCATTGTATAACTTGTTGAACAGTAGCAAAATTCCTCTTCCCATCGCCTTGTATCCACAGTGTTCAATCGTGTTCGATTGATAAGGCGCAAGGCTGAGTCATGGCAACGAAATTGATAGCAAGTCCATATTTGGTTATCCTGGCGCATCAGTTCCTGCTCCGTGTGAAAAGCGGGAAGCCACTCCCAGGTTGGGACCGCTTCCAGGAGCAGGCCTCCGGGCGGGAAGAGGCGGAGTATTCGTACTATACTCCGAGTAGAGCAGAGGGAGGGTGGGATGTGGAGGAGAGAAGAGGCTAGAGTGGCAAGTTAGTGCGATATGTCCAGAATAGTTTATTCAGAACAAGAATAAGACTAGCACTATCACGATCACATGTGAAAAAGTGGTTTTGGCCCACATAGGCCAGTAGGCCTATTATTTCTCAAGTATTTGAATCTTTCCTTTTCATTTTACGCATGATGACGCCAGCCAAATGGTTATGAATTTATTATTAAGTGGAAAAGTAGTTATGTCCAGAATATCAAAATCAGAAGAATTGCTGACCCCATAACGATGAAACCTGAAAAAAAGTGGTTTGGGATGCTCTTTATTCTTACAATCAACCTTTTTGAGTCTTTATTTTTACCTTTTACCCAGAGACAGAGGTCAAGCAGCTTTATTTTATTTCGTATTAATTGCTGTAAGCATCACGATGACACTTTGTGTGGTTTAGGCTTTTTTTTGTAATCAACCTTTGGTAATTTACGCATGGGAAAGGCCACGCCAGACTTTTAAATGTATTATAATATTAGCTGACAAACAGCTATTATTTGGCCTCGGGTAGAGTTTTACCTTGAGAAACCATGGTAGCAAACAAAACAACAGAGCAGGAGACCCCTCTATCTGAACACCTGATTTTGATTCGAGGAAAAAGACGTCTCTGTCTCTTGAGTATGGTAATGAGGTCTGAATCATTCTCTCATCCAGAATAGAAGAACGGTCGAATCGAACGATGCAGGCATCCGCCCACGCGCCCCTAGTTCTCCAAGTTCTATCTCCGTGTTCGACTAGTCCCAACCTTCCACCCATATCCTCAGGTGGAGTAGCAGTCTACTATGGTGTATGCCCATCAGGGGAACATAACGTTTTCTGGCAATAACTCTTAAAAACACTTCCATTGTAATTTCCTTCAAGCCGTAAATACTGTTTTTTATTATTTTATTATTTTTTTACAATCAGATTTTTGGCAGCCAGCAACAAGCAAATGTGCTCAGTACGAATGTTTTAATATCATTTCCTTCTTTCTGTGTACTCAGTTTTGGTATGACAATTTGTCATATGCCAATAAATATGACATATGTCAATTAAGCACTGACACATTTCCTGACAACAATTTTACCACAGACCTTGCAATGTATAGATAAGATAGCTTAAGTAGAAAATACTTAGAGCCAATAATCGATGACTTACTTGGACTTACTTGTATTATGATTGGACTTGAAATAATCGGTTCAGCGCGTCTAAGATATGAATTTATTATGGCCATAAAGTGATGAGTAGAAAGTATTAATTATTTACAGACAAATGTTATGGTTATATTTTGTCTAGGTAAATTCATGAGTAAGCGCATTGTTTGTACTATAAAGACACTCATAGTAAAATAATGAGATGAGTTTGAAGGGGAAACACCCTAACGATGTTGTGGCTAGACAGAAACATTCAGGTTATAAGCGAAGTTGTTTGATAACTTGTATCAAAATTGTATTCAGAAAAGCAACTTCCGTTAGGCTTACCTTTACTTCCGAGCATCTGCCATGTCTTTTGTTATGCACCCAATTCTGTGACTTTTTGTGCTATTTTTAGGCAACTTGTTCAATAAAATTTGCACCACATGAATTGATCCCTTGTGATCATTTGAAAGGAAGAAAATACGATTAATATTCTGTATCTGCAATTAGAAAGAAACAAAAAAAAGGTTTTCCCCATGAGAAATGTTTTCAGAAATATCTCCGTTGATTGTCTTTCTCAAGCCAATGCTGACTCTTAATATTTTGTCTTTATGGGAACTAATGCTCAGCCTAAGTGGTGGTCAGCCCATGGGTCCAGCCCCCAGGACATGTCAATTAGAGGTCACCCCTACACACATACTCCTCCACATGAAACATTGACCTTATTTACATCTGCCCTTCTTCTCTCCTGTCAGTGAGTAAACTTCAGAGGAACAGCATGATGCATAGCGGCTCTTGTGACTTCCTGCTCTTTTCTCCACATCCCCTTCTCAATATGCATTGGGGGAGAAGGTTAGAGGGGAGTGAACTTGGGTCCTCCTCCAATGTGGTTCGAGAAGGAGACGAGAATGTGAGGAATGAAGAAAATATGAATTGAGAAAGAGCCAGTCACCACAGCAGTGGTCTACT
This sequence comes from Oncorhynchus clarkii lewisi, assembly GCF_045791955.1. Classification (NCBI taxonomy): domain Eukaryota; kingdom Metazoa; phylum Chordata; class Actinopteri; order Salmoniformes; family Salmonidae; genus Oncorhynchus; species Oncorhynchus clarkii. The sequence continues at coordinate 10,994,083 of NC_092163.1, forward strand.
CTTGACTTGAGAGAGGTCACTGACCAGTCTGACCTCATTCATTAAAAGGTCAAGAAGATTGTCAAAAATCAATAGGGATCTTGTTCATTGTGGGCCTATGATCTGTGACGTGGTGTGCTATTTTTTTGGGGTCCCACTTAGTGAGTGGTTATTAAGTAATTATTAAGTAATTACTCACTATTTATAGGCCTAATAATGACTGAGTGAGTTGTGGAGTGGTCATAGAAGTGCACTGTTTCCAGTTTATTAAGATAGACATGGATATTTGTTTTGCTTACTTTTACTCAAAAATGTATTCAATATTTCATGAGAAAATAGGTGTTTTCAGCACTTTATTTCAAGACAAGATTTATCCTGAACACAAATAGAATTCCCATCTTTCTCTCTCTTTCTCTCACACCCATCACATGCATAAGCACACAGACTCACTTGAGCCCATACTCTCTCTCACACAGACATACACACATCACATGCATGCCCAAACACACACACAGTCCACAGCTCATACGGGCAATTTAGTCATTTTTGTTGAGTGAGGGTAATTTAGGATGACAGATTTCATTTGCTTTCTGAGGAAGGTGAAAGATGGGAAGCAAAATGCGGGAGAAAAAGGCAGTAAAATCATAGAGCCCTGTGGTGTTAATCACTCACGGTGGTGAGCATGATGCAGGCGTGTGTGTGAGCGTGCATGAGGCCTGTGGCAGAGCTGTAGGAAAAGAGGGGCACTTAAACCTGGTCACTCACTATTGGGCCCAAACATCACTGGGCCCAAACATCACTGCTCTGCCATGGGTGTTACTCTAGCACTCTGCCCTGGGCTGGACAGAAGGGCTGGAGAAAGGGAGAGAGATGGAGTGAGGGAAGGATATTGTATCAGAACGGAAGGAGAGTGGTAAGGTCAGGCAAGGCTTTGAAAGAGAATGAGGAAAGGATGCAGCATGCTTAGGCAGTCTAGCCTAGCTAAATTCGTTAATTCGCTCTGGCTATCGACTCATTTCAGAGCACTCTCGTCTGAGTGTGCCAGGGTGCAGAATAACTGACAAATTTACAAACGCTTAACACCCATTGAATATGGCCGGGGTCAGTAAATGTGGGTAAAAAGAAGCGTAATTAAATTGTTGCCAGCAGCATAGTTACAGTCACCAAAGCTCTGGATAACATGATGATGAAAACAGCATAACCAGCTCTGCTAGGGTGAGTAAAATGGTCAGAGTGAGGTGATCTCTCATTTGTGTCAGGAAGTAGCTTGGGTACTTGACTGCCGTTGTGAGGTCAGAACGCTCGGATCAACCATACTCCTCGGCCAGAGCATCCAGTGTGCGCTCCGAGAGCGAAACGCTCCGAATTTACGAACGGAGAATCTGACAACGCTCTAAATTTATGAACGCCCAGAGCGCACTCTGGTACTCCAGAATGAAATACCGAACACACCCTAAATGGGATGACTATAGACAGTGCAGAATGAGGGGCAGAGATAACTTTTGTTTGGCTGCTATTACCTGAGCAGAGAGGAGGTGATGACTTTTAAGGAATGAAAAATAATAAAGTCTTCAAATAAAAACGTAGTATTGTAAATAAACAACTGAAATATTGTATTATTTAATAGTAATTTAGTTGTTTACTATTGATGTCTTACCCAATGTGGACCTGACAGAGACAATGGAATATTTAACATGTTTTAGCAATTGCATGTTCACCATTCTTGCCGTTGGAATGTCCATTAAAAAGCTCCAAAATAATTTTAGAGTAATTTAATAATGCATTTGGTGTTTTTATTTTATTTTTATCGGAACCGACCTCAAAGCACAATAATCACTCAGCACTACCTTGATGACAAGACAGAGAGATTGATGGTTAAGTGTTAAGCATTCTCTCACGGTAAATGGCTTGGTAATAGAAAAAGGCATGTACGCTAAGATCAATTTGATTGTGAGTCACAGAACTTGTTGGTGAAAGAAACTCATCTGAAATCCCGCTTGGCCTTTCTTTTTCAGTAAGAGCTCTCTCTGCATGGAGGTGTATCCTATGCGTGCCATCACTAACAGTATCGTCTCCATTCTGCCGTCATGTACTGTAAACCAAACCTACGGGTTTGTGTTCTCTGTCCGTTGTATGTCATTAGTTCGCTTACTCCAAAGTTGAGTCCTCAGTTAGTAAAGGACAAAACAATAAAGCTGCCTGAAGGAACATGATGTCTATTTGGCCTTCACAATGATGACTGTTTTTTTTTAACTTCCCTCCATCCCTCCCTTCTCTAATGCCCCCAGTTCCTCCATCGCTCCTTCCTCCTATGCCCCTAGTTCCGAACTTCCCCCTTCACAATGACTATGTCTACTTCCTCTTTCTCTTCCTCCCTCCTCTTTTGCCCCCGGTTCACCCTCTGAGTCAGGCCCTTGCCGAACACTTAACACTGGCCATTGCAGTTAAACGAACCAGAACAAATCTCATCTACTCCCCACTACATGTCTTTTTCTCTGGCAAGGTCTTCTCTGCTCCATGCGCAGTGAACCAGAAACGGCCTGGAAGGTACGGTGAGTCAGGTATGGCTCTGTTCCCGCGAGGACAACAGCGGAAAACTCGCTCACTTCCCTGACCCAGCAAATGAATTCAGAGGACGGTTGTTAGAGGTTAGTAAAGGGGCTAGTCAGCCTTGTGCGTGGGGTCACTAACTATAATTAGATACTTTTATTTTTTAAATAATTTACCCCACCCCATTCGACCCCTCCCTCTCTTCCTTTTGTCAATCCCCCTTTTCCATCTGTCGTCTTTATCTGGCCGCCCGTGGGAAAATGAGATTTTGTGTATGTAATCGTTTTAATGAAGGGAATGCAGCGTTGCCATTGAATCTGCATATCCTCGTTCCATAGCTCCCAGAGAAGTGCTAAGGAGCCTTGTAGCAGTGAGAGACCTTTAGCACAAGACAGGAGGCCAAATGAGCAGCGCAGAGCGCAGCAGGGAAAATACGGTCGGCCCAAACTGTCCCCTCAGGCCCAGGGGCTGACGCGATACATATTGAGCTGTCCTTCCTCTTCCATCTCTTTAACTGTCGCTCTGCCAGTCCGTAAAAAGGCGAACGGTAGTAGGTTCTTATAAATACAGGATTTATCATTTGATTTAATTAATGCTAATTTAATTTAATTGAGTTGCCATTGTGTTTTTCATAAAGAGAGGAGGCGTTTTCGATTGCTGTGTAAGGAATATCGAGGGAGGGTGGAGACTAGAATGTTTTTTTTCTCACACATTTAGAATTACCCAGAGTTCAAACAACTTATCCTGCATTAAATTGGTTTGTGAGTACCTTTTGTTTGAGACCCCTGCTATAAGGTGAAAAGCACCAGGAATTTCTCAACTCTTCCATTAAAGCAGTTATACAGGGTTTATCATTGGTCTGCTAGGGCACAATGTCAAGGTGGTATCTACAGAGGGTTATAGAGGTCACGGGACCTCAGGGACATTATGAAGGGGTCATGGCTGAGTCAGGGGCGGCAGGGTAGCCTAGTGGTTAGAGCGTTGGACTAGTAACCGGAAGGTTGCAAGTTCAAATCCCCGAGCTGACAAGGTACAAATCTGTCGTTCTGCCCCTGAACAGGCAGTTAACCCGCTGTTCCTAGGCCGTCATTGAAAATAAGAATTTGTTCTTAACTGACTTGCCTGGTTAAATGAAGGTAGAAAAAAAAAAAAAAAAAAAAGGTGATGTCATACCTAACGCAGAGCAGAGAGAGTGAATGATGGAGAGATGTGAGTAAGTAGTAACTCACACTCCACTCCAAACACACCAAAACAATGCTCATCACAGTCATGCTACTTTAAACATCTGCTGTTGTAAAGTGTTGTAGACTAGACTCTAGAGTGACTAATTTAATGTTGGTCCACATTATGTTCTTGGCCAACTGCCAGTCATAGAGTAATGGTAGCCTAGTATCAATTTATGCATGTAGGCTTACAATTGTATTTACAGGTACATCATTCTGGATGAATTTGTTTCAAGTTGTATAGGGAGTTAGGAACTGCTTTTAGTTTGTTTGTTTGTTTGTTTGTAGTACCCTAGTGTGATACCCTAGTGTGTGAATTCAGAAAGTATTCATACCCCTTGACTTATTATACATTTTGTTGTTACTGCCTGAATTCAAAATGGATTAAACATATTTTTCCCTCATCCATCTACACACAATACCGCATAATGACAAAGTGAAATTATGTTTTTTGACACTTTCGCTAATTTAAAAAAAATGAAATACAGAAATCTGTCATTTAGAAGTATTCCCACCCCTGAGTCAATACTTTGTAGAAGCACCTTTGGCAGCCATTTATAGCTTTGAGTCATCTTGCGTATGTCTGTATCAGCTTTGCACATCTGTATTTGGGGATTTTCTCCTATTCTTCCTTGCAGATTGTCTCGGCGGTGAACAGCCATCTTCATGTCTTTCCACAGATTTTCAATGGGATTCAAGTCTGAGCTTTAGCTGGGCCACTCAAGGACTTTCACATTATTGTTCTGAAGCCATTCCAATGTTGCTTTGGCTGTATGCTCATTGTCATTGTCCTGTTGGAATGCAAATCTTAGCCCCAGTCTGTCGTTAGCACTCTGAAGCAGGTTCTCATCAATAATTTGCCTGTATTTGGCTCCATTCATTGTTTCTCTATCCTTACCAGTCTCCCAATCTCTACTGCTGAAAGCATCATCATAGCACGATGCTGCCACCACCAAGCTTCACGGTAGGGATGGTGTTTTGACCTGTGCCTGGTTTAATAATAAATAAGGCCATAGTGACAAAATAATTACAATTTAGCAATTAACACTGGAGTGATAGAAGTGCAGAAGATGAATGTGCAAGTAAAGATACTGGGGTGCAAAGGAGAAGAAAAAAAATAACAGTATGGGGATGAAGAAGTTGGATGGGCTATTTACAGATGGGCTATGTACAGGTGCAGTGATCTGTGAGCTGCTCTGACAGCTGGTGCTTAAAGTTAGTGATAGAGATATGAGGCTCCGGCTTCAGGGATTTAATGTGAGTCTGGAAGGAGAGTTTACAGTCTAACCAGACACCTAGGTATTTGTAGTTGTCCACATACAGTGCCTTGCGAAAGTATTCGGCCCCCTTGAACTTTGCGACCTTTTGCCACATTTCAGGCTTCAAACATAAAGATATAAAACTGTATTTTTTTGTGAAGAATCAACAACAAGTGGGACACAATCATGAAGTGGAACGACATTTATTGGATATTTCAAACTTTTTTAACATATCAAAAACGGAAAAATTGGGCGTGCAAAATTATTCAGCCCCCTTAAGTTAATACTTTGTAGCGCCACCTTTTGCTGCGATTACAGCTGTAAGTCGCTTGGGGTATGTCTCTATCAGTTTTGCACATCGAGAGACTGACATTTTTTCCCATTCCTCCTTGCAAAACAGCTCGAGCTCAGTGAGGTTGGATGGAGAGCATTTGTGAACAGCAGTTTTCAGTTCTTTCCACAGATTCTCGATTGGATTCAGGTCTGGACTTTGACTTGGCCATTCTAACACCTGGATATGTTTATTTTTGAACCATTCCATTGTAGATTTTGCTTTATGTTTTGGATCATTGTCTTGTTGAAAGACAAATCTCCGTCCCAGTCTCAGGTCTTTTGCAGACTCCATCAGGTTTTCTTCCAGAATGGTCCTGTATTTGGCTCCATCCATCTTCCCATCAATTTTAACCATCTTCCCTGTCCCTGCTGAAGAAAAGCAGGCCCAAACCATGATGCTGCCACCACCATGTTTGACAGTGGGGATGGTGTGTTCAGGGTGATGAGCTGTGTTGCTTTTACGCCAAACATAACGTTTTTCATTGTTGCCAAAAAGTTCAATTTTGGTTTCATCTGACCAGAGCACCTTCTTCCACATGTTTGGTGTGTCTCCCCGGTGGCTTGTGGCAAACTTTAAACAACACTTTTTATGGATATCTTTAAGAAATGGCTTTCTTCTTGCCACTCTTCCATAAAGGCCAGATTTGTGCAATATACGACTGATTGTTGTCCTATGGACAGAGTCTCCCACATCAGCTGTAGATCTCTGCAGTTCATCCAGAGTGATCATGGGCCTCTTGGCTGCATCTCTGATCAGTCTTCTCCTTGTATGAGCTGAAAGTTTAGAGGGACGGCCAGGTCTTGGTAGATTTGCAGTGGTCTGATACTCCTTCCATTTCAATATTATCGCTTGCACAGTGCTCCTTGGGATGTTTAAAGCTTGGGAAATCTTTTTGCATCCAAATCCGGCTTTAAACTTCTTCACAACAGTATCTCGGACCTGCCTGGTGTGTTCCTTGTTCTTCATGATGCTCTCTGCGCTTTTAACGGACCTCTGAGACTATCACAGTGCAGGGGCATTTATACGGAGACTTGATTACACACAGGTGGATTGTATTTATCATCATTAGTCATTTAGGTCAACATTGGATCATTCAGAGATCCTCACTGAACTTCTGGAGAGAGTTTGCTACACTGAAAGTAAAGGGGCTGAATAATTTTGCACGCCCAATTTTTCAGTTTTTGATTTAAAAAAAAAGTTTGAAATATCCAATAAATGTCGTTCCACTTCATGATTGTGTCCCACTTGTTGTTGATTCTTCACAAAAAAATACAGTTTTATATCTTTATGTTTGAAGCCTGAAATATGGCAAAAGGTCGCAAAGTTCAAGGGGGCCGAATACTTTCGCAAGGCACTGTATTCTAAGTCAGAACCGTCCAGAGTTGTGATGCTGGACGGGCAGGCAGGTGCTGGTAGCGATCGGTTGAAGAGCATGCATTTAGTTTTACTTGCATTTAAGAGCAGTTAGAGGCCACAGAAGGAGAATTGTATAGCGTTGAAGCTCGTCTGGAGGTTAGGTAACACAGTGTCCAAAGAAGGGCCAGAAGTATACAGAATGGTATCGTCTGCGTAGAGGTGGATTAGAGAATCACCAGCAGCAAGAGCGACATCATTGATGTATACAGAGAAAAGAGTCGGCCCGAGAATTGAACCCTGTGGCACCCCTATAGAGACTGCCAGGGGTCCGGACAACAGGCCCTCCGTTTTGACACACTGAACTCTGTCTGAGAAGTAGTTGGTGAACCAGGCGAGGCAGTCATTTGAGAAACCAAGGCTGTTGAGTCTGCCGAAAAGAATGTGGTGATTGACAGAGTGGAAAGCCAGGTCTATGAATACAGCTGCACAGTATTGTCTCTTATCGATGAAGGTTATGATATCGTTTAGGACCTTGAGCGTGGCTGAGGTGCACCCATGACCAGCTCGGAAACCAGATTGCATAGCGGAGAAGGTGTGGTGAGATTCTAAATGGTCAGTGATCTATTTGTTAACTTGGCTTTCGAAGACCTTGGAAAGGCAGGGTAGGATAGATATAGGTCTGTAGCAGTTTGAGTCTAGAGTGTCTCCCCCTTTGAAGAGGGGATGACCGCGACAGCTTTCCAATCTTTGGGGATCTCAGATGATACGAAAGAGGGATTGAACAGGCTAGTAATAGGGGTTGCAACAATTTCGACTGATAATTTTAGAACGAGAGGGTCCAGATTGTCTAGCCCTGCTGATTTGTAGGGGTCCAGATTTTGCAGCTCTTTCAGAACATCAGCTATCTGGATTTGGGTGAAGGAGAAATGGGGGAAGCTTGGGCAAGTTGCTGTGCTGGGTGCAGGACTGTTGACTAGGGTAGGTGTGGCCAGGTGGAAAGCATGGCCAGTCATAGAAAAATGTTTATTGAAATAAATTCTCAATTGTCGTGGATTTATCGGTGGTGACAGTGTTTCCTAGGTTCAGTGCAGTGGGCAGCTGGGAGGAGGTGCTCTTTTTGTGCTGCAGGATGCAAATTTCTGTTTGAAAAAGCTAGCCTTTGCTTTCCTAATTGCCTGTGTATATTGGTTCCTAATTTCCCTGAAAAGTTGCATATAGCGGGGGCTATTCGATTGCTAATGCAGTACACCACATGATGGTTTTGTGCTGGTCAAGGGCAGTCAGGTCTGGAGTGAACCACAGGCTATATCTATTCCTGGTCCTAAAATTGTTTAATGGGGCATGCTTATTTAAGATTGTGAGGAAAGCACTTTTAAGAATAACCAGACATCTTCTACTGACGGAATGAGGTCAATATCCTTCCAGGATACCCAGGCCAGGTCGATTAGAAAGGCCTGCTTGCTGAAGTGTTTTAGGGAGCGTTTGACAGTGATGAGGGGTGGTCGTTTGACCGCAGACCCATTATGGACGCAAGCAATGAGGCAGTGATCGCTGAGATCCTGGTTGAAGAGGTATATTTGAGCTATATTTGGAGGGCAGATTGGTTAGGATGATATCTATGAGGGTGCCTGTGTTTACAGATTTGGGGTTGTACCTGGTAGGTTCATTGATAATTTGTGTGAAATTGAGGGCATCAAGCTTAGATTGTAGGATTGCCGGAGTGTTAAACATGTCCCAGTTTAGGTCACCTAACAGCACGAGCTCTGAAGATAGATGGGGGCAATCAATTCACATATGGTGTCCGGGGCACAGCTGGGGGCAGAAGGTGGTCTTTCGCTAGCGGCAATGGTGAGAGACTTGTTTGGATATTGGATGCACCTGAGCTCAATTTGGAGTGTCATAGCAAAGGGGTGTGAATACTTAAGTAAATTAGATATTTCTGTGCAAAAATAAAATAAAACATGTTTTCACTTCGTCATTATGGGATATTGTGTGTAGATGGGTGTAAAAAACATCTATTTCATCCATTTTGAAATCAGGCTGTAACACAAAATGTGAAATAAGTCGAGGGGTATAAATACTTTTTGAAGGCACTGTAAATGTTTTCCAATCATATACTTGTGTATTTGGTCTTCGTACTAGAGACGCTTCATCTTTAGAGAAATAGCAGAAGTGAATGTGAGGTGGGGGGTACTGGTCTGGGTGTGGCTGGATGGATGGAGCTATAGTACACCACATCTTCATTTCCCAGAATGGTGGAGTTGACCTGTGTGGCAAGAAGACAGGAAAACCTCTCAACACCAGCACACAAAAATGATCTGGCAAAACTCACTCTCACAAACAGTTATGGCCCTAATTAAAAGTATTTATATTATTTTACTACTGTCGTATTCCTGCATCTTTGAATAAATGGAATTAAATGAATGATAAATACCCATTGATTCTTGAAGTATATCACTTAGAATTGCCTCTTGAGCTCAGTTCAGCTGTCATACCCCATCACAACCCAAAATATAAGCTTTGTTTTACCCAAATGTTTGTAAACAACCTAAATGTAAACAAACACGGTATAGCCTCAAAACATGGTTAAAACTATAAGGTTGATATCATGGAGGGTCAGTCCTTGCATCCATAGCTTTGTCTATGAATTTTCGACTGGTTACATTTCTCCAGCCCTCTCCCTTAGCTTTTCAGCAAAAGAACACCAGGGGAAACAATTTGTTATTGTTTAAATGTATTATTCTAGCGTTAAGGATTACTTTTAAATGTGAAAAAATGACCATTTGGAAATAGTGTTTTTAAAAAAAAATGCTGTTAACCATTGCAGTACAATTACTTAGCATATATACGGTAGCTTGCGTCTGGCATGCGAGCGCTTGTACTTTGGTTTGGAGGTCAGTCACCCACAGACACAGACAGTATTTCCCAGCAAGTGATTTGAATGATAGATGGTGAAATGTTAACCATGTACCCCATTGTGTGCATTCACAGAGGCTATATATACTCTTCAAGTAATAAGACTTAGAATACTCCAGTGATCAGAATCAAAAAGTGAAAGCAGTCATTTCCAGTAGCGCTCTAGAGTCTGACAACCCAAACAACTCCACATCCCCAGGTAGTCCCATTTCAAAGAAATGGTGTGTGTTGGTGAGAGAGTGTGTGTGTTTATAAAGACACTTTGTAATTTGTTTGACAGTGAAAACCTACATAATTGCATAGGAAATGCATAAACATTTATCTTACAAAGTAAGAGGATGGGCTTTTAAAAAGAGAGAGAGAGGACACACTGTCTGTGTGTGTGATGGTGTGAGTTTAGCCGAAACTGTGTGGGCGACATGCTGCATTCAGATGCAGGGCTGATCATCATTTAGAATCAGCAACTGCCCCTGATGCTTCCAGGAAATTAAGCAATGAAGAGAAGTGTGTGTGTGTGATGATTGACATGATGATATGGTATATGCGATCAACTTTCTCTTCTATCAGCAACTGCTGTTGATTTATTTATTTGTATCTTTATTTAACTAGGCAAGTCAGTTAAGAACAAATTCTTATTTTCAATGACGGCCTAGGAACAGTGGGTTAACTGCCTGTTCAGGGGCAGAACAACAGATGTTTACCTTGTCAGCTCTGGGATTCGATCTTGTAACCTTTTGGTTACTTGGGGTGGCAGGGTAGCCTAGTGGTTAGAGAGTTGGACTAGTAACCGGAAGGTTGAAATCTGCAATCTCAGAAAGTCACACTTGCAACTGTTATACGCGGGATGGATAACATACTTAAAAAATACCCACAAAAAACTGTTCCATGGAAGTATGGGACCGTAGTACATATACACACAGACACTTCCACTCATAAAGGCCCTCTGTGCACCCCAGTGACTCACGGATTCACACGCCCCCAAATAAACATGACACACACTTTTCGGTCACACATCAAATGCTCTGTGCCTGTCTGTGCAGACCCCTGAGCTCGGTCTACTTTCCCCTGAATCCCCTGACAATCAGAGGGGAGAAAACACACCGTCACTGCTAGGCATGGTGAAGCCTGTGTGAAGCATCTTTCTTCTTTCAGGAAATCGGCAGCAGATTTGTCACTCTCACTCTTTCTCTCTCTTCTTTTACACCCTTACTTTTCACTGAAAGAGAAAGCTTACTTGCACTTATTTTTTCTAAGCAACACTTTGTGTAACACACATGATGATGTACCTGAACAGTCATAAACACCCATTCTCAGAACTCGACTAGCAGTGATGAATTTAGAGAAAAAAAGCCAAAGAATTCTGAAGGATATTTTCACTGTTGACAGTATTGTTCGTGCCATGATATTACATTTATACTTAATCAGTCTGTTGTACTCTAGGTGTTTTCTGGGTCATCAGCACAAACTAGCAGTAGCGACAATGCTAATTGTCAGGTAGTGGTAGCCGAGACAGGCGTAGCCTAGTTACCAACCACCATCAGACTGGGAGAGGCCGAGCAACGGACCTCAACAACACCAGTACTGGTGCGACTGAAACTTCTCAGCCAGTAAGACAGAGAGAGAAAGGCTGCATGCTTTCAGTCAGGGAGCTCAGCCGCGACCACAGACGACTCAATTCTGCTCGGCAGTGAAACGGTTAAACTTTCATTCTGTCCGGCAGCAAAACGGTTAAACTGAGTTATATCATTTTTTAGAAATCTCCCCCAGCTGTGCAGCTGACTTGGTAGTCCTGATGGCTGAGGCCTAGAAATGAGGGTGTCTTATCATTCAATCAGGAGAGTGGTTGTATGTGAAATATCTTTGCTTCCTAAGTCTTCACCTGTTATGGTGGAAATGTTTTAATTATTGTTCTTGACATTATCTCCATGAAGTGGAAAGGTGATGATCCTAACACTGTTTTGACTGTGTCTCCATTAAAGAAAGGTGATGATCCTAACACTGTTTTGACTGTGTCTCCATTAAAGAAAGGTGATGATCCTAACACTGTTTTGACTGTGTCTCCATTAAAGAAAGGAGATGATCCTAACACTGTTTTGACTGTGTCTCCATTAAAGAAAGGTGACGATCCTAACCCTGTTTTGACTGTATCTCCATTAAAGAAAGGTGACGATCCTAACACTGTTTTGACTCTATCTCCATTAAAGAAAGGTGATGATCCTAACACTGTTTTGACTGTGTCTCCATTAAAGAAAGGTGACGATCCTAACAGTGTTTTGACTCTATCTCCATTAAAGAAAGGTGATGATCCTAACACTGTTTTGACTGTGTCTCCATTAAAGAAAGGTGATGATCCTAACACTGTTTTGACTGTGTCTCCATTAAAGAAAGGTGATGATCCTAACACTGTTTTGACTGTGTCTCCATTAAAGAAAGGTGATGATCCTAACACTGTTTTGACTGTGTCTCCATTAAAGAAAGGTGATGATCCTAACACTGTTTTGACTGTGTCTCCATTAAAGAAAGGAGATGATCCTAACACTGTTTTGACTGTGTCTCCATTAAAGAAAGGTGACGATCCTAACCCTGTTTTGACTGTATCTCCATTAAAGAAAGGAGATGATCCTAACCCTGTTTTGACTGTATCTCCATTAAAGAAAGGAGATGATCCTAACACTGTTTTGACTGTGTCTCCATTAAAGAAAGGTGACGATCCTAACCCTGTTTTGACTGTATCTCCATTAAAGAAAGGTGACGATCCTAACACTGTTTTGACTCTATCTCCATTAAAGAAAGGTGATGATCCTAACAGTGTTTTGACTGTGTCTCCATTAAAGAAAGGTGACGATCCTAACACTGTTTTGACTGTGTCTCCATTAAAGAAAGGTGATGATCCTAACAGTGTTTTGACTGTGTCTCCATTAAAGAAAGGTGATGATCCTAACCCTGTTTTGACTGTGTCTCCATTAAAGAAAGGTGACGATCCTAACAGTGTTTTGACTCTATCTCCATTAAAGAAAGGTGATGATCCTAACACTGTTTTGACTGTGTCTCCATTAAAGAAAGGTGATGATCCTAACACTGTTTTGACTGTGTCTCCATTAAAGAAAGGTGATGATCCTAACACTGTTTTGACTGTGTCTCCATTAAAGAAAGGTGATGATCCTAACACTGTTTTGACTGTGTCTCCATTAAAGAAAGGTGATGATCCTAACACTGTTTTGACTGTGTCTCCATTAAAGAAAGGTGATGATCTTTACTATGCGTTCCAGCGGTGTGTTTGGTCTGCGCATGTGCTAGCACCAGCCGAGAGCCTCCCTCTGTAGCGCCAGTGAAGTGGGTTCAGAAAATCGAAAAAGTATGCATGTTAGAAATAGTTTTCACATACAAACTTCAGATGCCCGAACTCAGAATTGAATTGGCTTCCCAAAAATAATATGGTCACTTTGATCAAATGTTTATTTTTATTGCCGATTCTTCTGGATTTATCAAATCCCACCAGTAGCCTGATTTCAATAATTGTATTACTGTGTCCATGTAAACGTACCCATAGTTGTCTTCACACACACACACACACACACACACACACACACACACCCCTGCCACAAAGAGAAAACACAACAGACTCCCCCTCCTCCATCCCTCTTCGTTCTGGATCTGTAAGTGCCTGTGTCGACAAGCCACATCAGAGCGCCAAGCTCTAACGAGGCCTAACGAGCACCTGTGTAATTCACCAATTATAATCAGTCTAATGGCGTGGCTCTAAGCGGACCCCCCCCCCCCCCTCTACACACACACACCGCCTCCTCCCCTCACCTTCTCCTTTCCACAGGCGAGAGAGGGAGCAGCACACGTTCTGTTTTTATAGACTGGGAGCCAGTGGGAGGGGGGAAGATGCTTTGACTCCAGGGTTGTGTGTCCCGAATGGGGATACAGAGGGAAGGATTTGGGGTTGGTTGGATGAGCAGAATGATATTACACGTGTATAAACAACTGAACATCAAGTTGAAGAGGTAAGACATCGGTCACACTCAGCCTCATAGACACACAACCCAGACGGATTTGATTTCCGGTTTATGATCAATAAAAATCCCTCGAACAGTTCCTTCATCAGGGCTGAATGACACTACGCTTCTCATTCATAATTCACCAAAAACACAGTTCGCCACAAACCTCACTTCCTGTGTGAAATGCAGCAGGAAATGCTTTATTTCCTGTAATGGAGTGCGCAGGTTAGTGAGGCGGGGGGTTGGTGTGTGTGTGTGTGTGTGTGTGTGTATGTCGGTGTGCGTATCCGTACGTACATGTCTTTGTGTGTGTGTGTGTGTGTGTGTGTGTGTGTGTGTTCAGCCATGTACGTGTAATATTAACATGGACACACACGTCATACAATAACAGTAAGGACAATGCTTCTAAGCTCATTAATCATGAACTATGTTAATCATTACCCCTTAAAATGAACGAAGCATTAGAGGGCCAAGCCTGAGTGCTAATAAACAGTAGAAAGTCAAGAGGGGTAGTAAACCATTTGATAGAACTATTTGAATAGTGTGGCTGTTACCATAATGTCTACGGACACAGCAGGTGGGTGGTTAGTCACGAGGGTGTGTGTCTTGCCAGATCCTCGAAATGACGTCAAGACAACACAAGGTGTTAAGCAATCCGAAAATCAAACTGACACATTCACTCAACACCGGGGCCTTCAGAATTCTCTGTGTGATTATCACCTTGCACTGTAGATAAACCCAGTCTGATGTCTCCTGTTCCCAGTGTCTGGGGTCCTCAGGGGCCACGCTCACTCCCTAGGGGCCTCTTATACGCTGTGGCTTCGTTCCAGTGTCTATACTAGCGTACTACTTAGTATGAAGCAATGTAATGGCCATGGATTCTCACTAAATAAGTGGCTAGTATGGATATTGGAACCTAGCCAACGTCTCTTGTTACCAGTGTTTGGGGCCTCAAAGGCCACACTCACTCCCTCTCACTTTCTGGTACCACAGCTCACCTTGGCTATGGTGTTGTAGAGTGGCGGCCGGCACTCTTAAGCCTCTTCATGTCGAATGAGAAAAAGAAAGTCATGATATGACGATATGGATTAAGTTCAACTCATTATAGTGATAGAAATACAATGCCAGTGTCCTGATGTTCTGGTATTTGCCACACCCATGCCGTGTAAGGTGTGTATCTCTACAGCCATGAGCCTTCATGGGTCTACTTGTAGTAGTGATGCATCCCTAGACTGTGTACCCCCCTACGCCAACGTGGATATGACCAATATAGATCCGTTGTCAAGGAAACAACCAAAAGCCAATCAAAGCGGCGTGTGGAAAAATGGCAACGAATACATCAAAAGAGCGAAGACCAAAAAAAAAGAAAGATCACGACATGCACGCAGTTCCTCTCCTGGATTTACATTGTGCGCGTAGAAATGGAGGGCTACAGACACTCACATGTAAATGCTTTTGTGAGTGTGTGAGTCTGGGAATAGCTTCGTTCTGACGCGTGGATGTTCGCAGTACACACACAGACCAGCTGAAACACTATCGCACTGTAGCTCTCTCCCTCTCTCACCATCTCTCTCTCACTTCACCCTCTCTGTGTTACGACATCAATCTGTCCTCTCTCCCTCTCTCACCATCTCTCTCTCTCTCGTTCGTCTTCTCAATATATTTCCTCTATCTATCTCTATTTATCTCTCTCTCTCTCTCTTTCTAGCCTCCCTTGTCTTTAAATCTCTCTCTCTCTTCTCACCTTCTCTCTCTCTTCTCTTTTTCTATCTCTCCACTCTTTCTCTCTATGAAGGAATGGCGAAAGCATTGCTGTGTATTAGGTTGTGGGTCTTCTATAGGAAACAACCTGATAAAAACATCATTGTGATTCCTAGGTTTTAATGCCCCTAGAGCTCACTCTACACATCCAGTTAGACCGTTTGTTTGTGTTGTTACTGGTAGCAACGCCACTTTAATGGTCCACGTGAGCTTTTTTTTCTATGGCTACAGAATAAGATGTGGGGGCAATGACATCACTGTGTTGTTTAATAGTTAAATGATTAATAGTTACCCAGCATTCCACCACATGAAGAAAGGGGAAGGAGGGGTGAGTAAAAGGGGGGGAGGGGTGTCTCCTCTGGCACCTGGAGTGGAACTTCCAGCCAAAATCAGTTGTTCCCCCTTGCCTCGTCTCTTTGACCCCTCTCTTCTCCCCCTCCTCCCCTCTGCTCAGAAAGCGTAGGAGGGTATCTAATGCAAAGCCAAATTCCCCAGTGGCCACCATCATCAAAACATGATAACTTCAGTGAGGGAGATGGAGGGCTGCAACTAATAATACAGCTCGTTTTCTGTAAGAGGCTGGCTGTTTGGCATTTTGGAAGCACTGTATGTGTGTGTGTGTGTGTGTGTGTGTGTGTGTGTGTGTGTGTGTGTTTGAGCGCACATGTTTTACTATACTTGTAAGTACCAGAAGTCCTCACAAGAATACCAAACCAAAATTCAGAGAAGTGAGGACATTTTTTCCAGTCCTCACTTGTAAAAAGGCTATTTTAGGTTTAGGGTTAGGTTTAGAGTTAGGAGTTAAGGTTAAAGTTAAGGTTAAGGTTAAGGTTAGCGCTTAGGGAAAATAGGATTTTGAATGGGAATCAATTGCTGGTCCCCAAAAAGTCCTCACAAGTATAGTAAGACATAGCTGTGTATGAGTGTGCGTGTGTGTTTGTTTGCACCTCTTACTAGACCTATGCGTGAGTCACACTGAGTCACAATTGTCCCCTTTGGGTGCATGGTTAGGGGTCTGGAGCTGCTGTGTGTGGGAGTGTGTGGGTGGGTGTGCAGGCAGGCACTAAGGTCCAGGCAGGGAGTTGTACAGACCTGTGGGATATCTCCATCATAGGAGGGGAATGTGTCTCAGTCTGGGTCTGTCTGAGTTTAGAACAGCATCTCTGTCTGGATAGAGACACAACCTACTGTATGTAACTATGAAGTCTAATAACCTACTGTATGTAACTATGAAGTCTAATAACCTACTGCATATAACTATGAACTCTAAGGATCTACTGTATGTAACTATGAACTCTGAGGATCTACTGTATGTAACTATGAACTCTGAGGATCTACTGTATGTAACTATGAACTCTGAGGATCTACTGTATGTAACTATGAACTCTAAGGATCTACTGTATGTAACTATGAACTCTGAGGATCTACTGTATGTAACTATGAAGTCTAATAATCTACTATATGTAACTATGAAGTCTAATAACCTACTGTATATAACGATGAACTCTAAGGACCTACTGTATGTAACTATGAACTCTAAGGACCTACTGTATGTGACTATGAACTCTAAGGATCTACTGTATGTAACTATGAACTCTGAGGATCTACTGTATGTAACTATGAACTCTGAGGACCTACTGTATGTAACTATGAACTCTAAGGACCTACTGTATGTAACTATGAACTCTAAGGATCTACTGTATGTTTGTAAGTTCTACCGAAACAGATAAAAGTTGTTCCTGGACTAAAAAACAGAGATTCTCCATTGAGTGTGTTTTTTACTCCAGTCCGGGATTAAACTTAATCTGTGTCTGAGAATCTGGCCCCAAGTGAACCTAAAGGTATCAGCTGGAGGACATTGGCCAGATGAGGGAGCTTGACATGTGATCATTAAAACCCAATGGGCGAGACATGGGGGAAGAACATAAATCTGCCTATAAAATCCTCTGAAAAGGAATGAGAGAGTGGAAAAAGAGATAGAGGGGGATGATCATGGGGAAACATTGAGCAGGGGAGGTACGGATGGATGGAAGGAGGGGTACATATTTCCTTTGGCAAGCCATAAATTGTATTTCAGACAGGCAGGAACACACACACACACACACACACACAAACACACACACACACACAAACACACACACACACACACACACACACACACACACACACACACACACACACACTCACTCACTCACTCACTCACTCACTCACTCACACACACACACACACACACACACACTCCGGTCCCTGGTTGTTATGATGAACAGAAATCATCATAACAATTTCTGTGATCTACCTGAAGCCCTCTGCGGAATCAGTCATATGCAGCTGGAGTTGTCTAATAGATCCCAGGTTCCGTTGACACCTCGCCAGAACCCTGACTGGGTTCCTTAACCGGTTCCCTATGTTGTGAATGTATGAAGTGGGTATATCAGCGGGACTTGACTAATCAGTGATTCAGGGAAGTGCGTGCGAGTTGGATGGAAAAAAATAATACATGATTGTTTGGGGGTTTGGATCTGTTTTGGGGTTCCAGTTATACTAGTCATGGGCACTCAGAGAGAGAGAGAAAGACTGTGTGTGTGTGTGTGTTACCCTACTGAAGCGTATTCCCATAAGAGTGTCTTTCTTTGGCAGTTCCTTTCAGGTTCCGTTTACCGTAAGGCTTTTCCTGGCACCATTAAACTGTGGGGAAACAGAATAAGAAAAGAAAGACTCAAGGACTGGAACTCTAAATGACAAACAATAGCAAATCTGCTGGGGCTCAGTGTGGGCTGGTTGATGTGTTTACTGTCGTCTGTGTGAGTAGCCTATTGGGATCAGATTATGCTGGCAATGATGTTTGTGAGGGTACATTGCTCTATTGATATGTTCTTATCAATTGCTGAACTTGCCTATTGCAAGTGGTAATCCATCATCTGCCATGACATGTAGTGGTACACTTTGTTTGCATATCCTCACACGATGGGCGCCTCAAACTTACGTCTGCTTTGTAAATGATATATGATGTTGCCTAGTGAAGTTGACACTTATCTTGGGAGCGCACTTCAGAGCGGGCCAACAAAACATGGGATTTCGTTGGATCGTTGACAAAAACGACAGAAAAATCCAAACTCCACAGTGCAGCGCTATAGTCGGAGACGTAGTGGCAGTTGCACAATTCGCTGGATGGGAAGCGGACAGAATGCGAGAGAGGGCCGACGACTACACTTGACTGGAGCCAGTAGAGCGGCTGAAGTTAAAAGCACCGCGCCGAGACATTCAAAGCGGCCGCCTGATGAGAACAGGACCGTTTAAGACTGCTGCACTGTGACTCACGGCCCCCTTTCCCGGTTTTACGGGAAATGGAATGTGTTTTTTTTAGCTCGTTTATTTTTTTCTCCTCCACGGTAGAGTTCTAGAGGAGATGGGGAGGGTTAATGTTTGTGTTTGTGTGAGTGTGTGTCGACTCCCTCAGGGTGCATAGGCGTAATTATCGCCTCAAGTCGACTTAGAGTTGGCAAAGCAAAGTCAGACAGCAATGTGAGAGAGCACTGTTTCCCTCCTGTCCATAGCCAAAACATGAATCTCAATGTTGATGAGGGTGGTGGTAGTGAAGGAAGACCTAGCTCTAGGTGATAGAAGCTTATTGATGATGATGATGATGATGATACATCTAGTTGACAATATTGAACTGAGGCTCGAGCAGATTTCAATTCAGGAGAATTCCTGAACAAGATTGTCAGTACTCACCATTAGCGCATTATTAATCAATCTAAGCATGACAGATATGATGAAGCCTCTGTCAAGAGTTTGGAACCTCATCAATAAATAAAGTATTGTGCCCTGTAGCTGTTGTCTCATAACTCAGACTCAACCAGCTAGCTTCACTACCACCTCAACACACCCAGACAGTCGGTCAGTTAGTCAGACAGACAGTCAGTCAGATAGACAGACAGACAGACAGACAGTTGCTAGCTTCCTGCTTTGGAAACTCTTGGCCTATTTTTGTGGGCGGCTGTAGTCTTGAGTGGGGTTTTTCCAACCCGAGGTGGTTATTTTGGTCAGATAAATACAATGTTGTGGAGAGTGGTGATTCAGATGAGATCACCTCTTAGCTCCTCCTGAGGAGCTTGAAAACACACACACACACACACACACACACACACACACACACACACACACACACGCGCACACACACACACACACACACACACAGCAGCAGCAAATCCAGCCCGAAAACAACAGCTAGCAGCAAGACAAGACAAGAACCAACATGGGGTGAACCCGTGGAAAATAAAATAGGCATGGAAAATAAGGCATGTTCCCATCTAACCATCCCAGAACTAGACTGCCAGCCTGACCTGGGGCAAGGAACCTGGCAGGAACCAGTCCAAACACTCCAGGGTTGGAACAGTCATTGGCTAGAACAACGGCCTAGACTAGTGGAACATGTCTTATAGCTGTACTGTCTGTTACAAGGCGTACCACAGACCAAAACTACAGGGCTGTAGTTAGTCACACGCAGGCACGTATGCAGTACACACGCACACACACACACACACACACACACACACACACACACACACACACACACACACACACACACACACACACACACACACACACACACACACCAGCTCGTTCTGTGTTAAGGTTTGTTGACTGTGTGGGAACACAAGGATCCCATAAATCTCTAGCTCTACTTAGATCCTAATCCAATGGATTTCCATCTGACTGTGTGTGTGACTGTGAGGTCATGATATGTTTGGCTTCATTTATTGTGGATGGGATTTGTTTGATGCGTACGTGCATGCATGAGTCTGTGTTTTAGTTTTCTGAGAGTAGGAATGGGATAGGTAATTATGAGCTGTGGTTGTCTGCTATTGTGTATGAGAGAGAGAGAGACAGAGAGAGAGAGAGAGAGAGAGAGTATTGCCATGTGGTGGTCTGCGGTGTGATGTCTTGCCAGGTGTGTTGCTAGTGGGGCTTGACATACAGGTATACACCACCTGCATGGCCTCTCTGTCTCAGACAACAACAGCTGCACACAGCAGGCCATTGTTTAAGTGTGTGTGTATGTGCATGTGGGTCTGTGTGTATTTGACTCTGTAAGAGAGTGTGTGTGCATGTACGCATTCATGTGTTTTGTTACAGGGGGAGTGAACAGTGAAGCCCTCTTGCATCTGGACCTCAATAAGGGCGGTTGGAATGAGGTTATCACAGCTGTTGATTTATATGACACGCTCTGTTACTTACATGACTGTGTGTTACACTCCTGTAGTTGACTGTGTTACTCTCCTGTAGTTGACTGTGTTACTCTCCTGTAGTTGACTGTGTGTTACTCTCCTGTAGTTGACTGTGTGTTACTCTCCTGTAGTTGACTGTATGTTACTCTCCTGTAGTTAACTGTGTGTTACACTCCTGTAGTTGACTCTGTGTTACACTCCTGTGGTTGACTGGGTGTTTCGCTCCTGTAGTTGACTGTGTGTTACTCTCCTGTGGTTGACTGTGTGTTACACTCCTATAGTTGACTGTATGTTACACTCCTGTAATTGACTGGGTGTTACACTCCTGTAGTTGACTGTGTGTTATTCTCCTGTAGTTGACTGTGTTACTCTCCTGTAGTTGACTGTGTTACTCTCCTGTAGTTGACTGTGTGTTATTCTCCTGTAGTTGACTGTGTTACTCTCCTGTAGTTGACTGTGTTACACTCCTGTAGTTGACTGTGTGTTATTCTCCTGTAGTTGACTGTGTGTTACTCTCCTGTAGTTGACTGTGTGTTACACTCCTGTAGTTGACTGGTTGTTACTCTCCTGTAGTTGACTGTGTGTTACTCTCCTGTAGTTGACTGTGTGTTATGCTCCTGTAGTTGACTGTGTGTTACTCTCCTGTAGTTGACTGTGTGTTATGCTCCTGTAGTTGACTGTGTGTTACTCTCCTGTAGTTGACTGTGTGTTACGCTCCTGTAGTTGACTGTGTGTTACTCTCCTGTAGTTGACTGTGTGTTATGCTCCTGTAGTTGACTGTGTGTTACTCTCCTGTAGTTGACTGTGTGTTATTCTCCTGTAGTTGACTGTGTGTTATTCTCCTGTAGTTGACTGTGTTACACTCCTGTAGTTAACTGTGTGTTACTCTCCTGTAGTTGACTGTGTGTTATACTCCTGTAGTTGACTGTGTGTTACTCTCCTGTAGTTGACTGTGTGTTACACTCCTGTAGTTGACTGTGTGTTACTCTCCTGTAGTTGACTGTGTGTTATTCTCCTGTAGTTGACTGTGTGTTACTCTCTTGTAGTTGACTGTAGGTTACACTCCTGTAGTTGACTGTGTGTTACACTCCTGTAGTTGACTGTATGTTACTCTCCTGTGGTTGACTGTGTGTTACTCAGCTGTAGTTGACTGTGTGTTATTCTCCTGTAGTTGACTGTGTGTTACACTCCTGTCGTTGACTGTGTGTTATTCTCCTGTAGTTGACGGTGTGTTACACTCCTGAAGTTGACTGTGTGTTACACTCCTATAGTTGACTGTGTGTTATTCTCCTGTAGTTGACTGTGTGTTACTCCCCTGTAGTTAACTGTGTGTTACCCTCCTGTAGTTGACTGAGTGTTATACTCCTGTAGTTAACTGTGTGTTACTCTCTTGTAGTTGACTGTGTGTTACACTCCTGTAGTTGACTGTGTGTTACACTCATGTGGTTGACTGGGTGTTTCGCTCCTGTAGTTGACTGTGCGTTACGCTCCTGTATTTGACTGTGTGTTATGCTCCTGTAGTTGACTGTGTTACTCTCCTGTAGTTGACTGTATGTTACTCTCCTGTAGTTAACTGTGTGTTACACTCCTGTAGTTGACTGTGTGTTACACTCCTGTGGTTGACTGGGTGTTTCGCTCCTGTAGTTGACTGTGTGTTACTCTCCTGTGGTTGACTGTGTGTTACACTCCTATAGTTGACTGTGTGTTACACTCCTGTAGTTGACTGTGTGTTACACTCCTGTAGTTGACTGTATGTTACACTCCTGTAATTGACTGGGTGTTACACTCCCGTAGTTGACTCTGTGTTATTCTCCTGTAGTTGACTGTGTTACTCTCCTGTAGTTGACTGTGTTACTCTCCTGTAGTTGACTGTGTGTTATTCTCCTGTAGTTGACTGTGTTACTCTCCTGTAGTTGACTGTGTTACTCTCCTGTAGTTGACTGTGTGTTATTCTCCTGTAGTTGACTGTGTGTTACTCTCCTGTAGTTGACTGTGTGTTACACTCCTGTAGTTGACTGGTTGTTACTCTCCTGTAGTTGACTGTGTGTTACTCTCCTGTAGTTGACTGTGTGTTATGCTCCTGTAGTTGACTGTGTGTTACTCTCCTGTAGTTGACTGTGTGTTATGCTCCTGTAGTTGACTGTGTGTTACTCTCCTGTAGTTGACTGTGTGTTACGCTCCTGTAGTTGACTGTGTGTTACTCTCTTGTAGTTGACTGTGTGTTATGCTCCTGTAGTTGACTGTGTGTTACTCTCCTGTAGTTGACTGTGTGTTATTCTCCTGTAGTTGACTGTGTGTTATTCTCCTGTAGTTGACTGTGTTACACTCCTGTAGTTAACTGTGTGTTACTCTCCTGTAGTTGACTGTGTGTTATACTCCTGTAGTTGACTGTGTGTTACACTCCTGTGGTTGACTGTGTGTTACACTCCTATAGTTGACTGTGTGTTACACTCCTGTAGTTGACTGTGTGTTACACTCCTGTAGTTGACTGTGTGTTACACTCCTGTAGTTGACTGTGTGTTACTCTCCTGTAGTTGACTGTGTGTTACCTTCCTGTAGTTGACTGTAGGTTACACTCCTGTAGTTGACTGTGTGTTACACTCCTGTAGTTGACTGTATGTTACACTCCTGTAGTTGACTGTGTGTTACTCTCCTGTGGTTGACTGTGTCACTCACCTGTAGTTGACTGTGTGTTACTCTCCTGTAGTTGACTGTGTGTTACACTCCTGTAGTTGACTGTGTGTTACTCTCCTGTAGTTGACTGTGTGTTATTCTCCTGTAGTTGACTGTGTGTTACTCTCCTGTAGTTGACTGTAGGTTACACTCCTGTAGTTGACTGTGTGTTACACTCCTGTAGTTGACTGTATGTTACTCTCCTGTGGTTGACTGTGTGTTACTCAGCTGTAGTTGATTGTGTGTTATTCTCCTGTAGTTGACTGTGTGTTACGCTCCTGTGGTTGACTGTGTGTTATTCTCCTGTAGTTGACGGTGTGTTACACTCCTGAAGTTGACTGTGTGTTACACTCCTGTAGTTGACTGTGTGTTATTCTCCTGTAGTTGACTGTGTGTTACTCCCCTGTAGTTAACTGTGTGTTACCCTCCTGTAGTTGACTGAGTGTTATACTCCTGTAGTTAACTGTGTGTTACTCTCTTGTAGTTGACTGTGTGTTACACTCCTGTAGTTGACTGTGTGTTACACTCCTGTGGTTGACTGGGTGTTTCGCTCCTGTAGTTGACTGTGCGTTACGCTCCTGTATTTGACTGTGTGTTATGCTCCTGTCGTTGACTGTGTGTTACACTCCTGTAGTTGACTGTGTGTTACACTCCTGTAGTTGACTGAGTATGTGTTTGGTTTTACTGTCCTTGTGGGGACCAGAAGTCCTCAGAAGGATAATAACACAACGAGAATTCAGACATGTGGGGAATTTTGTCAGTCTCCTTCAAAAGGCTATTTTAGGCTTAGGGTTAGATTTAGAATTAGGGTCAGTGTTGGGGTTAGTGTTTAGGGGTTAGGTTAAGGGTTAAGGGTTATGGTTAGGGGTTAGGGAAAATAGCATTTTGATTGGGAATCAATTGTTTTGTCCCCACAAGGACAGTAAAACAGACATGTGTGTGTTCATTATGTCATTATGAGAGCTGGGTAGAGTGTGTTTATGAAAAAGACAAGGGGGTGCATATGTTCATAAGGGTGTATGTTTATGAAAGTGCATACGGTGCATGTGTGTGCACATGCTTGCAAGCATGTTTATGTGTATGCGTATGTGAGTGTGTGTGTGGATTTATGTTTTTGGGTGTTAATGTTTGAATGAGTGTTTCTGTGTGTGTGTGTGCATACGTAAGTGAGTGTGTGTGCGTACCAGGGTGTGTGTGTGTGTGTGCTTACTTGAGTGAGTGTGTGCGTACTTGAGTGAGTGTGTGTGTACGTGAGTGAGTGTATGTGCATACCAGAGTGTGTGTGTGTGTGTGTGTGTGTTTGTGTGTGAAAGAGTGTATGGGTGAATGTGTGTGTGTGTGTGTGTGTGTGTGTGTGTGTGTGTGTGTGTGTGTGTGTGTGTGTGTGTGTGTGTGTGTGTGTGTGTGTGTGAGTGAGTGAGTGAGTGAATGTCTGAGTGTGAGTGAGTGAATGAGTGAGTCAGTGAGTGAATGTGTGTGTGTATGAGTGAGTGTCTGAGTGTCAGAGTGAGTGAGTTAGTGAGTGTGCGAGTGTGTGAGTGAGTGAGTGAATGTGTGTGTGTGAGTGAGTGTCTGAGTGAGTGAGTTAGTGAGTGAGTGTGCGAGTGTGTGAGTGAGTGAGTGAATGTGTTTGTGTGTGTGTGAGTGAGTGTCTGAGTGAGTGAGTTAGTGTGTGAGTGAGTGAGTGTCTGAGTGAGTGAGTGTATGTGCATACCAGAGTGTGTGTGTGCATATGTGAGTGAGTGAGTGAGTGAGTGAGTGAGTGAGTGAGTGAGTGAGTGAATGTGTTTGTGTGTGTGTGAGTGAGTGTCTGAGTGAGTGAGTGAGTGAGTGAGTGTATGTGCATACCAGAGTGTGTGTGTGCATATGTGAGTGAGTGAGTGAGTAAGTGAGTGAGTTTGTGTGCATACCAGAGTGTGTGTTTGCATACGTCAGTGAGTGAGAGTCTGAGTGTCTGAATGTCTACGTGAGTGAATGTGTGTGTGAGTGTGTGTGAGTGTCTGAGTGAGTGAGTGTGTGAGTGAGTGTGTGAGTGAGTGTCTGAGTGAGTGAGTGAGTGAGTGTGTGTGCATACAAGAGTATGTGTTTGCATACGTGAGTGAGTGAGAGTCTGAGTGTCTGAATGTCTGATTGAGTGAATGTGTGTGTGTGTGAGTGTGTGTGTGAGTGAGTGTCTGAGTAAGTGAATGAGTGAGTGAGTGAGTGTGTGTGTGAGTGAGTGTCGGAGTGAGTGTCTGAGTGAGTGTGTGAGTGAGTGTGTGTGCATACCAGAGTATGTGTTTGCATACGTGAGTGAGTGAGAGTCTGAGTGTCTGAATGTCTGATTGAGTGAATGTGTGTGTGTGTGTGTGTGTGTGTGAGTGAGTGTCTGAGTAAGTGAATGAGTGAGTGAGGGAGTAAGTGAGTGTGTGAGTGAGTGAGTGAGTGAGTGTGTGAGTGAGTGAGTGAGTGTGTGAGTGAGTGAGTGACTGTGTGAATGAGTGAGTGACTGTGTGAGTGAGTGAGTGAGTTACTGTGTGAGTGAGTGAGTGACTGTGTGAGTGAGTGAGTGATTGTATTGTTCCAGATGAACCAAAGTGTACAACAGCCACGCTAATTACTGTCATCACTTTCAGTTCAGCAGGTTCATACACCCACCCACACCTGGGGACCTGTTTATTGAGCAATATCACTGTGAAGGAAGGTATGTGTGTGTGTGTGTGTGTGTGTGTGTGTGTGTGTGTGTGTGTGTGTGTGTGTGTGTGTGTGTGTGTGTGTGTGCGTGCGTGCGTGTGCGTGCGTGCGTGCGTGTGCGTGTGTGTGTGTGTGTGTGTGTGTGTGTGTGCAGACTGTGTTGTAATGAACAATGCCACACCCTTCCATCCATTCTTTAAAGAGACATTTGATTGACACATCCTGGTACTTCCGCTCTGGGCGCAATACAGTGCAATTTGTAGGACTGTTTTACTAATAAAATGTTGGAATGCGTTTATGAGAATCTATAATATGTACCCTATCTATGACGTTACTGTTACTGAATTATGGTGACTCGATATTGGGTAGATAACTCTAACTAATTGGCTCTAAATGTAAGTGATGCAGATATGTTGGCTTTGACTATAACTTTTCTAGAAATGTATCGTCAAGTCCAGTCTAGTCACAGGAAAGGAATTGTTCTCCAATCTCCATACACAGTAGTTGTAGTCTCAGCACCCATAATCAAGACCTGTCACGAGAGAGTCATTCTAACTCCCATGTTTCCTCCAGTAACGTACAGAGATTTAAGTGCCACGAAACGCACCAGCTGTCAAGCTGTCAACATTAATTCACTAGACTAAGATCACATCCCAAATGACACCCTGTTCCCTATATAGTGCACTACTTTTGACCAGGACCCATAGGGTTCTTGTCAAAAGTAGTGCACTATGTAGGGAATAGACTGCCATTTTGGGACGCATCCCTAATAGTCTTCTCCGGAGGGTGACAGGTGACATGCTGCTTGATGCTGGATGTGCTTTTGACA
The DNA here is from genome assembly GCF_045791955.1 of Oncorhynchus clarkii lewisi. NCBI lineage: Eukaryota > Metazoa > Chordata > Actinopteri > Salmoniformes > Salmonidae > Oncorhynchus > Oncorhynchus clarkii. The sequence goes on from NC_092163.1 coordinate 11,020,868, forward strand.
GCCAGGGAGGCTGCGGGCTGCTTGCCGCCTTCATGCCCCAATGGGAGGTCACCCTACATCCCTACGAGGGTTGTTTTTGGGGGAGGAGGGGGATGGGGGTGGGGAGAGGAGATAGGAGACAGTTGCTACTGTCACCCCCCATCCGTCACTCAGCCCTGATGTGACAAGGAGTGGGGAGGAAGCGGGGTAAGGACCCCGTTAGCCTTTCACCTCTCAACCCCTTACAGCAGTGCCCAGTCTTTTTCTGTGTCTCTCTCCCACAGCACAGCTTCTCAGCTGTTAGCAGAATTGACAGCTCAGTTCCATTTGTGTCCACAGAGTCTTTCCTCTCCCCATCAACGACCTCTCATTACAATAGTTGCTATTCATAGAGACGTATGTAATACCCCTATAATATAATTCTTAAGTTCTAATGCTATGGTATTGCTCTTAGTGTGAACCACTAGGCTTTCACACGTCTGGTTACAGGTTGTTGATATACTGTGTAGTGATGATACTGTAAGCCTATGTATGGAACTGTATACCCCCAAAGTGGCATCTCTCCAGTCAGTGCCAATGTGCCAACATCCTCAGACTATAACTCTACATCCTGATCTGGACTCTCCTCTTTCACCCAGTGTCTAAAACAACACCATTCAGGTTAGCTAGTTCCCCTCAGAAAATGACTGGAATAGAAGTCAACTTCCGAACTCATCTTCAGCTTGGCACATGTAGGCCTACCCCAGACTGTTTTCAACCTCGTCTAGTCGAAAACTTGTTCTGAACAGACTGGCCACCGTGGAAGGTTTGAGGCCTTAGCCCAGACATAAACACAGTGATGGAGAGTGGCTGTAAGAGCTACTGTAATATAAATCTACTCCTAAGCTTAGTATCCCCAGCTTGGCCCTGTTTTCAACCTCGTCTAGTCAAAAACTTGTTTTGAACAGACTGGCCACCATGGATGTCTGAAGACAGACGTAAACAAAGAGGGGTGAATGGCTGTAATAGCAGGAGAAAGAAGGGGCCTTGGTCACTGTCTACTGTCTACTGGAAAGCTTGTTTTCAACTGACCGGCCACCCTGGAAGTCCTGACTCCAGACGTAAACAGTGGTGGAGAGGGGCTGTTGTAGTACAGGAACTAACTAAGGGCCTTGGTTTGGCTTGATCAACATGTGTCTGCTGACTGCTGGCATGGTCTTTGGCTCACTCAGGTGTAAACAGCTTTCAGAACCTCCCCTCTTCGCTGAGACTGTGTGTGGGTGTGTGTGTGGGTGTGTGTGCATGGAGGCTGGCTGAGTGTTCCTGTGTTCTCTCATTCCTCCCCTAGGCTATGGGAGTGGTGCTGTGACGATGGATTATCATGTACCTGCAATACGCGGTGCTGTAAATCTTAGGTGAGGGGGACAGAGGGAGTAGGAGGGGGGGGGGGGGTTTCAGCGCACTTGTCATTGCAGGTTTGTGTTGTAATGACCTAATGTCTAGAAATGGTTGTTTATTAGCGTCGTGACTCATGCTCTTTCTCTCTCTCTCTGCCTTTCTCTCTCCCTGTCTTTCTCTCTCTCTCTCTCTCTCTCTCTTTCTCTCTCTCTGTCTTTCTCTCTCCCTGTCTTTCTCTCTCTCTCTCTCTCTCTCTCTCTCTCTCTCTCTCTCTCTTTCTCTCTCTCTCTCTCTCTCTCTCTCTCTCCCTCGCTCTCTCTCTCTCTCTCTCTCTCTCTCTCTCTCTCTCTCTCTCTCACTCTCTTCTCAACCACCCAAAATAAATAATAAATAAATCCATCAATCATGGGTTAGCTTGTTTACGTCCTCCTATTGGTTCTAGTTTGGGTGGAGCCGTTCTGTTGGATAGGGTATTGACTACCAGGCCAAAGTAGCCCTGCCTTGCTGTAACATCTTCCTTGACAATACATACTGGTCTAAAGCTGAACAGGAAAACAGTGGAGAAGTGCGATTTTATTTTGAAGAAGGAAACCCATCTGTTAAACAGTAAAGGAAGGCGAGAAAAGCGGAATTCATTGGAATGCGGTTAAAATTAGTTGCCCTTTGCCCACTCCTATGTCCTAACACACCCACTCCTCCCAGGCACACACACACATACACGCACGCACGCCAAACACACCCTCCACACAATGTGCAGGAACGGACACATATAAGCAAGCACGTATACACACACACACACACACACGCACGCACGCACGCACACACACACACACACACACACACACACACACACACACACACACACACACACACACACACACACACACACACACACACACACACACACACACACACACACACACACACACACACACACACACACACACACACACACACACACACACACACAACAACTCTCTCCCACACAAACAATACAACTGGTTACTTCATTCTGGAAATTCAAGGTTCAAGTGCAAGACGCACAGCCACAAAAACCAGACCAGACCAGACCACTGTAGGTGGATTCACTCTCAAACAGACACAACTGCAATAGTGTTCTTGTATAAACAGAGACTGTAGAGTAGATAGGAGATAGACATATAGGAATATTTCTCTGTCTGGGTCTGTGTCTTGGTCTGTGTCTTGGTCTCTGTCTGGGTCTGTGTCTTGGTCTCTGTCTGGGTCTGTGTCTTGGTCTCTGTCTTGGTCTCGGTCTCTGTCTCGGTCTCTGTCTCGGTCTCTGTCTAGGTCTCTGTATCGGTCTTTGTCTCTGTCTCTGTCTTGGTCTCTGTCTTGGTATTTTTCTCAGTCTCGGTCTCTGTCTCTATCTCGGTCTCTATCTCGGTCTCTGTCTCGGTCTCTATCTCAGTCTCTATCTCGGTCTCTATCTCGGTCTCTGTCTCGGTCTCTATCTCGGTCTCTGTCTCGGCCTCTGTCTCGGTCTCTGTCTCGGTCTCTGTCTCGGTCTCTGTCTCGGTCTCTATCTCGGTCTCTATCTCGGTCTCTGTCTCTATCTCGGTCTCTATCTCGGTCTCTATCTCGGTCTCTATCTCGGTCTCTATCTCCTTCTCCGTCTCCGTCTCCGTCTCGGTCTCGGTCTCGGTCTTGGTATTTTTCTCGGTCTCGGTCTCTGTCTCTGTCTCGGTCTCGGTCTCGGTCTCGGTCTCGGTCTCCTTCTCCGTCTCCGTCTCCGTCTCCGTCTCCGTCTCGGTCTCGGTCTCGGTCTCGGTCTCGGTCTCGGTCTCGGTCTCTGTCTCTGTCTCTGTCTCTGTCTCTGTCTCTGTCTCGGTCTCTGTCTCTGTCTCTGTCTCTGTCTCTGTCTCTGTCTCGGTCTCGGTCTCGGTCTCGGTCTCGGTCTCTGTCTCTGTCTCGGTCTCTGTCTCTGTCTCTGTCTCTGTCTCTGTCTCTGTCTCGGTCTCGGTCTCGGTCTCGGTCTCGGTCTCGGTCTCGGTCTCGGTCTCTGTCTCTGTCTCTGTCTCTGTCTCTGTCTCGGTCTCGGTCTCTGTCTAGGTCTCGGTCCTTGTCTAGGTCTCGGTCTTGGTCTCTGTCTCTGTCTTGGTCTCTGTCTCGGTCTCTGTCTCGGTCTCGGTCTCTGTCTCGGTCTCTGTCTCCTTCTCTGTCTCCTTCTCTGTCTCGGTCTCTATCTCGGACTCTATCTCGGTCTCTGTCTCGGTCTCTGTCTCGGTCTCTGTCTCGGTCTCTGTCTCTGTTGCGTTCTGAGCCCTCTCCTGTACTCCCTGTTCACCCACGACTGCGTGGCCACGCACGCCTCCAACTCAATCATCAAGTTTGCGGACGACACAACAGTGGTAGGCTTGATTACCAACAACGATGAGACGGCCTACAGGGAGGAGGTGAGGGCCCTCGGAGTGTGGTGTCAGGAAAACAACCTCACACTCAACGTCAACAAAACTAAGGAGATGATTGTGGACTTCAGGAAACAGCAGAGGGAACACCCCCCTATCCACATCGATGGAACAGTAGTGGAGAGGGTAGCAAGTTTTAAGTTCCTCGGCATACACATCACAGACAAACTGAATTGGTCCACTCACACAGACAGCATCGTGAAGAAGGCGCAGCAGCGCCTCTTCAACCTCAGGAGGCTGAAGAAATTCGGCTTGTCACCAAAAGCACTCACAAACTTCTACAGATGCACAATCGAGAGCATCCTGGCGGGCTGTATCACCGCCTGGTATGGCAACTGCACCGCCCTCAACCGTAAGGCTCTCCAGAGGGTAGTGAGGTCTGCACAACGCATCACCGGGGGCAAACTACCTGCCCTCCAGGACACCTACACCACCCGATGTCACAGGAAGGCCATAAAGATCATCAAGGACATCAACCACCCGAGCCACTGCCTGTTCACCCCGCTATCATCCAGAAGGCGAGGTCAGTACAGGTGCATCAAAGCTGGGACCGAGAGACTGAAAAACAGCTTCTATCTCAAGGCCATCAGACTGTTAAACAGCCACCACTAACACTGAGTGGCTGCTGCCAACACACTGACACTGACTCAACTCCAGCCACTTTAATAATGGGAATTGATGGGAAATGATGTAAATATATCACTAGCCACTTTAAACAATGCTACCTTATATAAATGTTACTTACCCTACATTATTCATCTCATATGCATACGTATATACTGTACTCTATATCATCGACGGTATCCTTATGTAATACATGTATCACTAGCCACTTTATACTATACTATGCCACTTTGTTTACATACTCATCTCATTTGTACATACTGTACCCGATACCATCTACTGTATCTTGCCTATGCTGCTCTGTACCATCACTCATTCATATATCCTTATGTACATATTCTTTATCCCCTTACACTGTGTACAAGACAGTAGTTTTGGAATTGTTAGTTAGATTACTTGTTATTACTGCATTGTCGGAACTAGAAGCACAAGCATTTCGCTACACTCGCATTAACATCTGCTAACCATGTGTATGTGACAAATAAAATTTGATTTGATTTGATTTGATTTGATTTGATTTGTCTAGGTCTCGGTCCTTGTCTAGGTCTCGGTCTTGGTCTCTGTCTCGGTGTCGGTCTCTGTCTCAGTCTTTGTCTCGGTCTCTGTCTCGGTGTCGGTCTCTGTCTCGGTCTTTGTCTCGGTCTCTGTCTCTGTCTCTGTCTCTGTCTCTGTCTCGGTCTCGATTTCTGTCTCTGTCTCTGTCTCGGTCTTTGTCTCGGTCTCGGTCTCGGTCTCTGTCTTGGTCTCTATCTCGAGTCTCTATCTCTGTCTTGGTCTCTGTCTCTGTCTTGGTCTCTGTCTTGGTATTTTTCTCGGTCTCTGTCTCTATCTCGGTCTCTGTCTCGGTCTCGGTCTCGGTCTCTGTCTCGGTCTCTGTCTCGGTCTCTGTCTCGGTCTCTGTCTCGGTCTCTGTCTCGGTCTCTGTCTCGGTCTCTATCTCGGTCTCTATCTCGGTCTCTGTCTCTGTCTCCTTCTCTGTCTCGGTCTCTATCTCGGTCTCTATCTCGGTCTCTATCTCGGTCTCTATCTCTGTCTTGGTCTCTATCTCTGTCTCGGTCTCTGTCTCCTTCTCTGTCTCTATATCGGTCTCTGTCTCGGTCTCGGTCTCTGTCTAGGTCTCGGTCTCGGTCTTTGTCTAGGTCTCGGTCTTGGTCTCTGTCTCGGTGTCGGTCTCTGTCTCAGTCTTTGTCTGGGTCTCTGTCTCGGTGTCAGTCTCTGTCTCGGTCTTTGTCTCTGTCTCGGTCTCTATCTCTGTCTCGGTCTCTGTCTCGGTCTCTGTCTCGGTCTCTGTCTCGGTCTCTGTCTCGGTCTCTGTCTCGGTCTCTGTTTCGGTCTCTGTCTCGGTCTCTGTCTCGGTCTCGGTCTCGGTCTCTGTCTCGGTCTCTATCTCGGTCTCTATCTCGGTCTCTATCTCTGTCTCGGTCTCTGTCTCCTTCTCTGTCTCTATCTCTGTCTCGGTCTCTATCTCGGTCTCTATCTCTGTCTCGGTCTCTGTCTCCTTCTCTGTCTCTATCTCTGTCTCGGTCTCTATATCGGTCTCTGTCTCGGTCTCTATCTCGGTCTCTATCTCGGTCTCTATCTCTGTCTCGGTCTCTGTCTCCTTCTCTGTCTCTATCTCTGTCTCGGTCTCTATCTCGGTCTCTATCTCTGTCTCGGTCTCTGTCTCCTTCTCTGTCTCTATCTCTGTCTCGGTCTCTATATCGGTCTCTGTCTCGGTCTCTGTCTCGGTCTCTGTCTCTGTCTCGGTCTCTGTCTAGGTCTCGGTCTCGGTCTTTGTCTCGGTCTTTGTCTGGGTCTCTGTCTCGGTGTCAGTCTCTGTCTCGGTCTCGGTCTCTGTCTCGGTCTCTATCTCGGTCTCGGTCTCGGTCTCTGTCTCGGTCTCTGTCTCGGTCTCTGTCTCTGTCTCTGTCTCGGTCTCTGTCTCTGTCTCGGTCTCTGTCTCGGTCTCGGTCTCTGTCTCCTTCTCTGTCTCGGTCTCTATCTCGGTCTCTATCTCGGTCTCTATCTCGGTCTCTATCTCTGTCTCGGTCTCTATCTCTGTCTCGGTCTCTGTCTCCTTCTCTGTCTCTATATCGGTCTCTGTCTCGGTCTCGGTCTCTGTCTAGGTCTCGGTCTCGGTCTTTGTCTAGGTCTCGGTCTTGGTCTCTGTCTCGGTGTCGGTCTCTGTCTCAGTCTTTGTCTGGGTCTCTGTCTCGGTGTCAGTCTCTGTCTCGGTCTTTGTCTCTGTCTCGGTCTCTATCTCTGTCTCGGTCTCTGTCTCGGTCTCTGTCTCTGTCTCGGTCTCTGTCTCTGTCTCGGTCTCGGTCTCTGTCTCTGTCTCTGTCTCGGTCTCGGTCTCTGTCTCGGTCTCTATCTCGGTCTCTATCTCGGTCTCTATCTCTGTCTCGGTCTCTGTCTCCTTCTCTGTCTCTATCTCTGTCTCGGTCTCTATCTCGGTCTCTATCTCTGTCTCGGTCTCTGTCTCCTTTTCTGTCTCTATCTCTGTCTCGGTCTCGGTCTCGGTCTCTGTCTAGGTCTCGGTCTCGGTCTTTGTCTAGGTCTCGGTCTTGGTCTCTGTCTCGGTGTCGGTCTCTGTCTCAGTCTTTGTCTGGGTCTCTGTCTCGGTGTCAGTCTCTGTCTCGGTCTTTGTCTCTGTCTCGGTCTCTATCTCTGTCTCTGTCTCTGTCTCTGTCTCTGTCTCTGTCTCTGTCTCGGTCTCGGTCTCTGTCTCTGTCTCTGTCTCTGTCTCTGTCTCTGTCTCTGTCTCGGTCTCTGTCTCTGTCTCTGTCTCTGTCTCTGTCTCTGTCTCGGTCTCGGTCTCGGTCTCGGTCTCTGTCTCTGTCTCTGTCTCTGTCTCTGTCTCGGTCTCGGTCTCGGTCTCTGTCTCTGTCTCTGTCTCGGTCTCGGTCTCGGTCTCGGTCTCGGTCTCGGTCTCTGTCTCGGTCTCGGTCTCTGTCTCGGTCTCGGTCTCTGTCTCTGTCTCGGTCTCTGTCTCTGTCTCTGTCTCTGTCTCTGTCTCGGTCTCTATCTCGGTCTCTATCTCGGTCTCTATCTCGGTCTCTATCTCGGTCTCTATCTCTATCTCGGTCTCTGTCTCGGTCTCTATCTCTGTCTCGGTCTCTGTCTCCTTCTCTGTCTCGGTCTCTATCTCGGTCTCTATCTCTGTCTCGGTCTCTGTCTCCTTCTCTGTCTCTATCTCTGTCTCAGTCTCTATATCGGTCTCTGTCTCGGTCTCTATATCGGTCTCTGTCTCGGTCTCGGTCTCTGTCTCCTTCTCTGTCTCTATATCGGTCTCTGTCTCGGTCTCGGTCTCTGTCTAGGTCTCGGTCTCGGTCTTTGTCTAGGTCTCGGTCTTGGTCTCTGTCTCGGTGTCGGTCTCTGTCTCAGTCTTTGTCTGGGTCTCTGTCTCGGTGTCAGTCTCTGTCTCGGTCTTTGTCTCTGTCTCGGTCTCTATCTCTGTCTCGGTCTCTGTCTCTGTCTCGGTCTCTGTCTCTGTCTCTGTCTCGGTCTCTGTCTCTGTCTCGGTCTCGGTCTCGGTCTCTGTCTCTGTCTCTGTCTCGGTCTCGGTCTCTGTCTCGGTCTCTATCTCGGTCTCTATCTCGGTCTCTATCTCTGTCTCGGTCTCTGTCTCCTTCTCTGTCTCTATCTCTGTCTCGGTCTCTATCTCGGTCTCTATCTCTGTCTCGGTCTCTGTCTCCTTTTCTGTCTCTATCTCTGTCTCGGTCTCGGTCTCGGTCTCTGTCTAGGTCTCGGTCTCGGTCTTTGTCTAGGTCTCGGTCTTGGTCTCTGTCTCGGTGTCGGTCTCTGTCTCAGTCTTTGTCTGGGTCTCTGTCTCGGTGTCAGTCTCTGTCTCGGTCTTTGTCTCTGTCTCGGTCTCTATCTCTGTCTCGGTCTCGGTCTCTGTCTCTGTCTCTGTCTCGGTCTCGGTCTCGGTCTCTGTCTCTGTCTCGGTCTCTGTCTCTGTCTCGGTCTCGGTCTCGGTCTCGGTCTCGGTCTCTGTCTCTGTCTCTGTCTCGGTCTCTGTCTCTGTCTCTGTCTCGGTCTCGGTCTCTGTCTCTGTCTCGGTCTCGGTCTCTGTCTCTGTCTCGGTCTCGGTCTCGGTCTCTATCTCGGTCTCTATCTCGGTCTCTATCTCGGTCTCTATCTCGGTCTCTATCTCTATCTCTGTCTCTGTCTCGGTCTCTATCTCTGTCTCGGTCTCTGTCTCTGTCTCTGTCTCGGTCTCGGTCTCTGTCTCGGTCTCTGTCTCTGTCTCTGTCTCTGTCTCTGTCTCGGTCTCGGTCTCGGTCTCGGTCTCTGTCTCTGTCTCTGTCTCGGTCTCTGTCTCTGTCTCTGTCTCGGTCTCTGTCTCTGTCTCTGTCTCTGTCTCGGTCTCGGTCTCTGTCTCTGTCTCTGTCTCTGTCTCGGTCTCGGTCTCGGTCTCTATCTCGGTCTCTATCTCGGTCTCTATCTCGGTCTCTATCTCTATCTCGATCTCTGTCTCGGTGTCAGTCTCTGTCTCGGTCTTTGTCTCTGTCTCTGTCTCGGTCTCTATCTCTGTCTCGGTCTCTGTCTCTGTCTCTGTCTCGGTCTCTATCTCTGTCTCGGTCTCTGTCTCTGTCTCTGTCTCGGTCTCGGTCTCTGTCTCGGTCTCTGTCTCTGTCTCTGTCTCTGTCTCGGTCTCGGTCTCGGTCTCGGTCTCGGTCTCTGTCTCTGTCTCTGTCTCGGTCTCGGTCTCTGTCTCTGTCTCGGTCTCGGTCTCTGTCTCTGTCTCTGTCTCGGTCTCGGTCTCTGTCTCTGTCTCTGTCTCTGTCTCGGTCTCGGTCTCGGTCTCTATCTCGGTCTCTATCTCGGTCTCTATCTCGGTCTCTATCTCTATCTCGGTCTCTGTCTCGGTGTCAGTCTCTGTCTCGGTCTTTGTCTCTGTCTCTGTCTCGGTCTCTATCTCTGTCTCGGTCTCTGTCTCTGTCTCGGTCTCGGTCTCTATCTCTGTCTCTGTCTCTGTCTCTGTCTCGGTCTCTGTCTCTGTCTCTGTCTCTGTCTCGGTCTCGGTCTCGGTCTCGGTCTCGGTCTCGGTCTCGGTCTCGGTCTCTGTCTCTGTCTCGGTCTCGGTCTCTGTCTCTGTCTCTGTCTCGGTCTCGGTCTCGGTCTCTGTCTCTGTCTCTGTCTCTGTCTCGGTCTCGGTCTCTATCTCGGTCTCTATCTCGGTCTCTATCTCGGTCTCTATCTCGGTCTCTATCTCTATCTCGGTCTCTGTCTCGGTCTCTATCTCTGTCTCGGTCTCTGTCTCAGTCTCTATCTCTGTCTCGGTCTCTGTCTCCTTCTCTGTCTCGGTCTCTATCTCGGTCTCTATCTCTGTCTCGGTCTCTGTCTCCTTCTCTGTCTCTATCTCTGTCTCGGTCTCTATATCGGTCTCTGTCTCGGTCTCTATATCGGTCTCTGTCTCGGTCTCTGTCTCTATCTCGGTCTCTATCTCGGTCTCTATCTCTATCTCGGTCTCTGTCTCGGTCTCTATCTCTGTCTCGGTCTCTGTCTCGGTCTCTATCTCTGTCTCGGTCTCTGTCTCCTTCTCTGTCTCGGTCTCTATCTCGGTCTCTATCTCTGTCTCGGTCTCTGTCTCCTTCTCTGTCTCTATCTCTGTCTCGGTCTCTATATCGGTCTCTGTCTCGGTCTCTATATCGGTCTCTGTCTCGGTCTCTGTCTCTGTTTCGGTCTCTGTTTCGGTCTCTGTCTCTGTCTCTGTCTCTGTCTCTGTCTCTGTCTCTGTCTCTGTCTCGGTCTCGGTCTCGGTCTCTGTCTCTGTCTCTGTCTCTGTCTCTGTCACGGTCACGGTCTCTCCCCATCCGTCTATCTACTGTAGATACAGTATGTCTCTGTGAGTAGACCACTGACTGACT
>NC_092163.1:11036128-11038628 GCF_045791955.1 Oncorhynchus clarkii lewisi
AGTGGTCAGTCAGTGGCCCTGTTTTGGTGGTTTGGTTGGAGTGCTGATGTTTTACGGGCATCGTTGTGATACAGTTAGAAGATGATGACTGAAGAGGAGACTATTTCTTGTGATGTCATCATGACAGCTGTCAAAGAAGTGAGTGTTTGGCCTGATTTCAGAACTATGTTTGTCATACGCCATCTTCTGTGGCAAATCTGTAATGCACCACCCAATGCTCTTAATTATATAGCCTCTAAAAAATATATTGATGTTACTCTATCTGTTGATGTTACAGGACTCACATGAGAGGATCGTGTCCAGACAAGACCAAGAGGAAAAACTCACTATTACAGACTGGTACAGTACGGTGAGTGTGTGAGAATGTATACTATTGTTGATGTCCTAAATAGTAACCTATTCCCTATATAGTGCCTTACCCCAAAACTAGTCCACTATATAGGGTATAGGGTCTCATTTCAAATGCAGAAAGTTGGAAAAGTGAGGACTGAATGTTATTGTTAAACCATGTGTATGTCACTCCTGAGCGGACTCTACTGTTTGAATGAGAAATTTGTTTTTATGCATCCCCTCCAGTGTGTGACTCTCCAACAGCAGGAGCTGAGGCTGTCTGAGGGCTCTTGCAGGCCTCCAGGCCAAGCCCAGTCCTTCCTGGCCCAGCAGAGGCAGTCCACCCAGGCCAGGAGCAGGAGAGGCATGGGGCTCTTTCCCAAGCTACAGCCCAGATAGGAGGGAGAGATGGAGGGAGAGGTCCCTCTGTTGGGGATGGTGGGATTGACACTGGCTGGACAAGGAACGTTGGAAGAGGATGTTAATGGGATTTTTGTGGCTGTTTAAAAAAATCTTGGATGTTAAAAATATATATTTTATGTAACATTGGCGCCACCTGCTGGTCAAATGGTATTGGTGTTCGTTTTTTGTCCATCTCAGTTTGAGGAATAGATAGGACAGTAAAGGACCATCACTATTATAATGTGTTGCCAATGGATTGTTGCGCTTCAAATAAATATCAACATGACTTACAGTATAGCGCTCATTTTCTCCAGATTTAATTTTACTGTATTGTCTCACATATCTGCTGTCATCCCAAACTATTGTGTCTCATAGCAACAGAAATGGAACTATGGCGAGAAAGATTTGTATTTTATTTTTATTTACCTCATTATAATTCATAACAACGTAACAAGGTGAAAAATCATTAATCTAAAGTAAATGTACAGTGTAAGATTGGTGAACACAGTGAAAGCTGCAGCTAAACCTTGCAGCATCTGGGTGGATTGATCAGTAGGATGAACTTCATGCAGATGATCTATAGACCAGTGATTTCTCATGAACATACTACAGTGACATATGACCTAGCTTTTCAGTGTAATGTGTTGGTCCCAGTTGGACAGAAGTGTGTATGTTCTCCCTTACTCATAGTCCGGTTCTGAAATGGCATCCTATTCCCTAAGTAGTGCACTAATTTTGGCTAGAACAGGGTGCAGTTTGTCGTTTCGGAGCCGATGGGGACTCTGACCCCATGCTGACGCTCCTATGACGCTTTGGGGCACTGTAGGACGGCACAGTGAGGAAAGACATCTTGCCTCCACCAATGGGCGGCTTGGGAATGGCGGGGATCACTGTGCTCTGCTCTGTGATTGGTTCAGAGATGAAAAGGTCTTGGGTGGAGCAGGCTGTGGAACGGGGGTGGATGATTCTGGGGGCTAGGGGGCTGGAGGGGGTTGTCGAGGCTGGTCTGGGTGTCTTATCCTGGGGTTGTCTGATGGATGTTTGGCCTCGGTCTCTGGAAGGCTGGAGGGGTGATGGGAGCAGTGGCATGCGGCTTTGAATATCTCCTGTCACCTCAGTGTTCCCTTCCTCCATCTTCTCTTTCTCTGCCCCCTTCTGGGTGTTCCCCTCATCCTTTTCTTCTTCCTCTTCTTCCATAATCTCTTCCTGGCTTTGAAGGGCGTCCCCACATCTCTCCACCCCAACCCCAAACTGTACCTCCATGAGGGGGGTCCTAGCATTAAACACCCCTCCACAACTACATATGGTACTCTGAGTATCCTGAGCTAAAACAGACGGCAGCGAGCCCCCAGACGGCCACAAAGTCTTCCCACCTTCATCATCCTCGTCCTCACCCTCTTCATCGCTGAACGAGGGCGGGTACATCCCGGAGCGACGACGGAACCTTTGGAGCTGGGCGGAGGTGCGGCGCAGCGCCCCTCCAATGAGTCCCGTGGGGGACGGGGCAGTGAAGAGGAGCCGGTTGAACAAGGCCATGTTGGGGTGGTGACCCCCATGCTGAGACTCCACGTTCTCAGTGATATCCGCCAGGGGCGCGAAGTGCATCTCCTCTTTGGGAATCCTGGAGGGGACAGACTCAATTCAAATCACTACAACTTGAATAATGCCCTTAGGGCCATACAGAAGTGTTAGCAAGGTTACAAACATACAACTAATCATCTTTGGACTTGTAAGACACACATACGGAATATCCTTGCTTGCAACGAGG